>NW_026114680.1:0-55861 GCF_025201925.1 Gopherus flavomarginatus | reverse complement strand
GGCCCCCAGGGGTTGGGCCCCTGGAGCTGTGGTTGGGGCCCCCGGGGGTTAGGCCCCTGGAGCTATGGTTCGGGCGCTCAGGGATTGGGCCCCTGTAGCTGGTGTTTGGACCCCCAGGGGTTAGGCCCCTGGAGCTGGGTTTCGGGCCCCCGGGGGTTAGGCCCCTGGAGCTATGGTTCGGGCGCTCAGGGATTGAGCCCCTGGAGCTGGTTTTGGGGACTCCCAGGGGTTGGGCCCCTGGAGCTGGGATTGGGGCCTCCAGGGGTTAGGCCCCTGGAGCTTTGGTTCGAGCGCTCAGGGGTTGGGCCCCTGGAGCTTGTGTTGGGTCCCCAAGGGGTTTTGCCCCTGGAGCTGGTGTTGGGGACCCAGGGGTAAGGCCCCTGGAGCTAGTGTTGGGGCCCCCAGGGATTGGGCACCTGGAGCTATGTTTTGGTCGCTCTGGGGTTGGGCCCCTGGAGCTAGTGTTGGGGCCCCCAGGGGTTGGGCTCCTGGACCTGGTGGTGCCCGCAGGGGTTGGGCCCCTGGAGCTGTGGTTGGGGCCCCCAGGGGTTAGGCCTCTGGAGTTATGGTTCGGGCGCTCAGGGGTTGGGCCCCTGGAGCTGGTGTTGGGGCCCACAGGGGTTCGGACCCTGGAGCTGGTGTTGTGGCCCCCAGGGGTTGGGCCCCTGGAGCTGGGGTTGGGGCCCTCGGGGGTTAGGCCTCTGCAGCTATGGTTCGGGCGCTCAGGGGTTGGGCCCCTGGAACTGGGGTCGAGGGCCCCAGGGGTTGGGCCCCTGGAGCTGGGGTTGGGGCCCCGTGGGTTACACCCCTGGAGCTGGGGTTGGGGCCCCCGGGGTTAGGCCCCTGGAGCTATGGTTCGGGCGCTCAGGGGTTTGGCCCCTGGAGCTGGTGTTGGGGCCCCCAGGGGTTGGGCCCCTGGAACTATGGTTCAGGCGCTCTGGGGTTGGGCCCCTGGAGCTGGTGTTGGGGCTCCCAGGGATTGGGCTCTTCGAGCTGGTGTTGGGTCCCCCAGGGGTTGGGACCCTGGAGGTGGGGTTGGGGCCACCAGGGGTTAGGTCCATGGAGCTATGGTTCAGGCGCTCAGGGGATGGGTCCCTGGAGTTGGTGTTGGGGCCCCAGGGGCTGGGCCCCTGCAGCTAGTGTTGGGGCCCCAGGGGTTAGACCCCTGGAGCGATGGTTCGGGCGCTCAGGGTTTGGGCCCCTGGAGCTGGTGGTGATGCCCCCAGGGTTTGGGCCCCTGGAGCTGGGGTTGGGGCCCACAATATTTAGGCCCCTGGAGCTATGGTTCGGGCTCTCAGGGGTTGGGCCCCTGGAGCTGGTTTTGGGGCCCCCAGGGGTTAGGCCCCTGGAGCTATGGTTCGGGCGCTCAGGGGTTGGGCCGCTGGAGCTGGTGTTGGGGCCCCTGACCTAATGTCACCCCTTGCTCTCCCATCCCCCACACAGACAGTCCCGACTCCATCACAGTAATGCCCAGACATTTACGCATGGAGCAACAGTAACACTGTGTGGCCATGCAGGGTAATGCCCAGAGCATTTCCTGCATGAAGCAAGAGTGACACCGTGTGGCCACATAGGGTAGTGCACAGAGCATTTCCCCGCATGGAGCTATGGTTCGGGAGCTCTGGGGTTGGGCCCCTGTAGCTGGTGTTGGGACTCCCAGGGGTAGTGCCCCTGGAGCTGGTGTTGGGGCCCCAGGGGTTAAGCCCCTTGCGCTATGGTTCGGGCGCTCAGGGGTTGGGCCCTTGGAGCTGGCATGCGGGCCCCAAGGGAATAGGCCCCTAGAGCTATGGTTTGGGCAGTCTGGGGTTGGGCCCCTGGAGCTGGTGTTGGGGCTCCCAGGGGTTGGGCCCCTGGAGCTGGTGTTGGGGCCCTCAGGGATTAGGCCCCTGGAGCTATGGTTCTGGCGCTAAGAGATTGGGCCCCTGGAGCTGGTTTTGGGGCCCCCAGGGGTTGGGCTCCTGGAGCAGGTGTTGGGGCCCCCAGGGGTTGGGCCCCTGGAGCTGTGGTTGGGGCCCCCGGGGGTTAGGCCCCTGGAGCTATGGTTCGGGCGCTCAGGGGTTGGGCCCCTGTAGCTGGTCTTTGGACCCCCAGGGGTTGGGCCCCTGGAGCTGGGGTTCGGGCCCCCGGGGGTTAGGCCCCTGGAGCTATGGTTCGGGCGCTCAGGGATTGAGCCCCTGGAGCTGGTTTTGGGGCCCCCCAGGGGTTGGGCGCTGGAGCTGGGATTGGGGCCTCCAGGGGTTAGGCCCCTGGAGCTATGGTTCGGGCGCTCAGGGGTTGGGCCCCTGGAGCTGGTGTTGGGGCCCACAGGGGTTCGGACCCTGGAGCTGGGGTTGGGGCCCCCGGGGGTTAGGCCCCTGGAGCTATGGTTTGGGCGCTCAGGGGTTGGGCCCCTGGAGCTTGTGTTGGGGCCCCCAGGGGTTGGGCTCCTGGAGCTATGGTTAGGGCGCTTCGGGGTTCGGCCCCTGGAGCTTGTGTTGGGGCCCCCAGGGGTTGGGCTCCTGGAGCTGGTGTTGGGGCCCCCAGGGGTTGGGCCCCTGAAGCTGGTGTTGGGGCCCCCAGGGGTTGGGCCCCTGGAGCTGGGGTTGGGGCCCTCGGGGGTTAGGCCTCTGCAGCTATGGTTCGGGCGCTTAGGGGTTGGGCCCCTGGAACTGGGGTCGAGGGCCCCAGGGGTTGGGCCCCTGGAGCTGGGGTTGGGGCCCCGTGGGTTACGCCCCTGGAGCTGGGATTGGGGCCCTCAGGGGTTAGGCCCCTGGAGCTATGGTTCGGGCGCTCAGGGGTTTGGCCCCTGGAGCTGGTGTTGGGGCCCCCAGGGGCTGGGCCTCTGGAACTATGGTTCAGGCGCTCTGGGGTTGGGCCCCTGGAGCTGGTGTTGGGGCTCCCAGGGATTGGGCTCTTGGAGCTTTTGTTGGGGCCCCCAGGGGTTGGGCCCCTGGAGCTGGGGTTGGGGCCACCAGGGGTTAGGTCCATGGAGCTATGGTTCAGGCGCTCAGGGGATGGGTCCCTGGAGTTGGTGTTGGCGCCAAAGGGGCTGGGCCCCTGCAGCTAGTGTTGGGGCCCCAGGGGTTAGACCCCTGGAGCTATGGTTCGGGCGCTCAGGGATTGGGCCCCTGGAGCTGGTTTTGGGGCCCCCAGGGGTTGGGCTCCTGGTGCAGGTGTTGGGACCCCCAGGGGTTGGGCCCCTGGAGCTGTGGTTGGGGCCCCCGGGGGTTAGGCCCCTGGAGCTATGGTTCGGGCGCTCAGGGATTGGGCCCCTGTAGCTGGTGTATGGACCCAAAGGGTTTAGGCCCCTGGAGCTGGGTTTCGGGCCCCCGGGGGTTAGGCCCCTGGAGCTATGGTTCGGGCGCTCAGGGATTGAGCCCCTGGAGCTGGTTTTGGGGCCCCCCAGGGGTTGGGCCCCTGGAGCTGGGATTGGGGCCTCCAGGGGTTCGGACCCTGGAGCTGGGGTTGGGGCCCCCGGGGGTTAGGCCCCTGGAGCTATGGTTTGGGCGCTCAGGGGTTGGGCCCCTGGAGCTTGTGTTGGGGCCCCCAGGGGTTGGGCTCCTGGAGCTATGGTTAGGGCGCTTCGGGGTTCGGCCCCTGGAGCTTGTGTTGGGGCCCCCAGGGGTTGGGCTCCTGGAGCTGGTGTTGGGGCCCCCAGGGGTTGGGCCCCTGAAGCTGGTGTTGGGGCCCCCAGGGGTTGGGCCCCTGGAGCTTGTGTTGGGTCCCCAAGGGGTTTTGCCCCTGGAGCTGGTGTTGGGGACCCAGGGGTTAGGCCCCTGGAGCTAGTGTTGGGGCCCCCAGGGATTGGGCCCCTGGAGCTATGTTTCGGTCGCTCTGGGGTTGGGCCCCTGGAGCTAGTGTTGGGGCCCCCAGGGGTTGGGCTCCTGGACCTGGTGGTGCCCGCAGGGGTTGGGCCCCTGGAGCTGTGGTTGGGGCCCCCAGGGGTTAGGCCTCTGGAGTTATGGTTCGGGCGCTCAGGGGTTGGGCCCCTGGAGCTGGTGTTGGGGCCCACAGGGGTTCGGACCCTGGAGCTGGTGTTGTGGCCCCCAGGGGTTGGGCCCCTGGAGCTGGGGTTGGGGCCCTCGGGGGTTAGGCCTCTGCAGCTATGGTTCGGGCGCTCAGGGGTTGGGCCCCTGGAACTGGGGTCGAGGGCCCCAGGGGTTGGGCCCCTGGAGCTGGGGTTGGGGCCCCGTGGGTTACGCCCCTGGAGCTGGGGTTGGGGCCCCCAGGGGTTAGGCCCCTGGAGCTATGGTTCGGGCGCTCAGGGGTTTGGCCCCTGGAGCTGGTGTTGGGGCCCCCAGGGGTTGGGCCCCTGGAACTATGGTTCAGGCGCTCTGGGGTTGGGCCCCTGGAGCTGGTGTTGGGGCTCCCAGGGATTGGGCTCTTCGAGCTGGTGTTGGGTCCCCCAGGGGTTGGGACCCTGGAGGTGGGGTTGGGGCCACCAGGGGTTAGGTCCATGGAGCTATGGTTCAGGCGCTCAGGGGATGGGTCCCTGGAGTTGGTGTTGGGGCCCCAGGGGCTGGGCCCCTGCAGCTAGTGTTGGGGCCCCAGGGGTTAGACCCCTGGAGCTATGGTTCGGGCGCTCAGGGTTTGGGCCCCTGGAGCTGGTGGTGGGGCCCCCAGGGGTTGGGCCCCTGGAGCTGGGGTTGTGGCCCACAGGATTTAGGCCCCTGGAGCTATGGTTCGGGCTCTCAGGGGTTGGGCCCCTGGAGCTGGTGTTGGGGCCCCTGACCTAATGTCACCCCTTGCTCTCCCATCCCCCACACAGACAGTCCCGACTCCATCACAGTAATGCCCAGACATTTCACGCATGGAGCAACAGTAACACTGTGTGGCCATGCAGGGTAATGCCCAGAGCATTTCCTGCATGGAGCAAGAGTGACACCGTGTGGCCACATAGGGTAGTGCACAGAGCATTTCCCCGCATGGAGCTATGGTTCGGGAGCTCTGGGGTTGGGCCCCTGTAGCTGGTGTTGGGAGTCCCAGGGGTTGGGCCCCTGGAGCTGGTTTTGGGGCCCCAGGGGTTAAGCCCCTTGCGCTATGCTTCGGGCGCTCAGGGGTTGGGCCCTTGGAGCTGGCGTGCGGGCCCCCGGGGAATAGGCCCCTAGAGCTATGGTTTGGGCACTCTGGGGTTGGGACCCTTCAGCTGGTGTTGGGGCTCCCAGGGGTTGGGCCCCTGGAGCTGGTGTTGGGGCCCTCAGGGATTAGGCCCCTGGAGCTATGGTTCTGGCGCTCAGGGATTGGGCCCCTGGACCTGGTTTTGGGGCCCTCAGGGGTTGGGCTCCTGGAGCTGGGGTTCGGGTGCTCAGGGATTGAGCCCCTGGAGCTGGTTTTGGGGCCCCCAGGGGTTGGACCCCTGGAGCTATGGTTCGGGCGCTCAGGGGTTGGGCCCCTGGAGCTGGTGTTGGGGCCCACAGGGGTTCGGACCCTGGAGCTGTGTTTGGGGCCCCCGGGGGTTAGGCCCCTGAAGCTATGGTTTGGGCGCTCAGGGGTTGGGCCCCTGGAGCTGGTGTTGGGGCCCCCAGGGGTTGGGCCCCTGGAGCTATGGTTAGGGTGCTCCGGGGTTCGGCCCCTGGAACTTGTGTTGGGGCCCCCAGGGGTTGGGCTCCTGGAGCTGGTGTTGGGGCCCCCGGGGGTTGGGCCCCTGAAGCTGGTGTTGGGGCCCCCAGGGGTTGAGCCCCTGGAGCTGGGGTTGCGGCCCTCGGGGGTTAGCCCTCTGCAGCTATGGTTCTGGCGCTCAGGGGTTGGGCCCCTGGAACTGGGGTCGAGGGCCCCAGGGGTTGGGCCCCTGGAGCTGGGGTTGGGGCCCCGTGAGTTACGCCCCTGGAGCTGGGGTTGGGGCCCCCAGGGGTTAGGCCTCTGGAGCTATGGTTCGGGCGCTCAGGGGTTTGGCCCCTGGAGCTGGTGTTGGGGCCCCCAGGGGTTGAGCTCCTGGAACTATGGTTCAGGCGCTCTGGGATTGGGCCCCTGGAGCTGGTGTTGGGGCCCCCAGGGGTTGGGCCCCTGGAGCTGGGGTTGGGGCCACCAGGGGTTAGGTCCATGGAGCTATGGTTCGGGCGCTCAGGGGTTGGGTCCTTTGAGTTGGTGTTGGGGCCCCAGGGGCTGGGCCCCTGCAGCTAGTGTTGGGGCCCCAGGGGTTAGACCCCTGGAGCTATGGTTCGGGCGCTCAGGGTTTGGGCCCCTGGAGCTGGTGGTGGGGCCCCCAGGGGTTGGGGCCCTGGAGCTGGGGTTGGGGCCCACAGGATTTAGGCCCCTGGAGCTATGTTTCGGGCGCTCTGGGGTTGGGCCCCTGGAGCTAGTGTTGGGTCCCCCAGGGGTTGGGCTCCTGGAGCTGGTGCTGCCCGCAGGGATTGGGCCCCTGGAGCTGGGGTTGGGGCCACCAGGGGTTAGGTCCTTGGAGCTATGGTTCAGGCGCTCAGGGGTTGGGCCGCTGGAGCTGGTGTTGGGGCCCCTGACCTAATGTCACCCCTTGCTCTCCCATCCCCCACACAGACAGTCCCGACTCCATCACAGTAATGCCCAGACATTTCACGCATGGAGCAACAGTAACACTGTGTGGCCATGCAGGGTAATACCCAGAGCATTTCCTGCATGGAGCAAGAGTGACACTGTGTGGCCACATAGGGTAGTGCACAGAGCATTTCCTCGCATGGAGCTATGGTTCGGGAGCTCTGGGGTTGGGCCCCTGTAGCTGGTGTTGGGACTCCCAGGGGTTGGGCCCCTGGAGCTGGTGTTGGGGCCCCAGGGGTTAAGCCCCTTGCGCTATGGTTCGCGCGCTCAGGGGTTGGGCCCTTGGAGCTGGCGTGCGGGCCCCAAGGGAATAGGCCTCTAGAGCTATGGTTTGGGCACTCTGGGGTTGGGCTCCTGGAGCTGGTGTTGGGGCCTCCAGGGGTTAGGCCCCTGGAGGTATTGTTCGGGCGCTCAGGGGTTGGGCCCTTGGAGCTGGTGTTGGGGCCCCCAGGGATTAGGCCCCTGGAGCTAAGGTTCGGGCGCTCAGGGGTTGGGACCCTGGAGCTGGTGTTGGGGACCCCAGGAGTTGGGCCCCTGGAGCTGGTGTTGGGGCCCCAGGGGTTAGGCCCCTTGAGCTAAGTCTCGGGCGCTCAGGGGTTGGGCCGCTGGAGTTGGTGTTGCGGCCACCAGGGGTTGAGCCCCTGGAGCTATGGTTAGGGCGCTCCGGGGTTGGGCCCCTGGAACTTGTGTTGGGACCCCCAGGGTTTGGGCTCCTGGAGCTGGTGTTGGGGCCCCCAGGGGTTGGGCCCCTGGAGCTGTGGTTGGGGCCTTCGGGGGTTAGGCCTCTGGAGCTATGGTTCGGGCACTCAGGGGTTGGGCCCCTGAAACTGGTGTTGGGGCCCCCAGGGGTTGGGCCCCTGGAGCTGGGGTTGGGGCCATCGGGGGTTAGGCCCCTGCAGCTATGGTTCGGGCGCTCAGGGATTGGGCCCCTGGAGCTAGTTTTGGGGCCTCCAGTGGTTGGGACCCTGGAGCTGGGGTTGGGGCCTCCAGGGGTTAGGCCCCTGGATCTTTGGTTCGGCCGCTCATGGGTTGGGCCCCTGGAGATGGTGTTGGGGCCCCAAGGGGTTGGGCCCCTGGAGCTGGTGTTGGGGACCCAGGGGTTAGGCCCCTGGAGCTATGGTTCAGGCGCTCAGGGGTTGGGCCCCTGGAGCTATGGTTCGGGCGCTCTGGGGTTGGGCCCCTGGAGCTGGTGTTGGGGACCCAGGTTTTAGGCCCGTGGAGCTATGGTTCAGGCACTCAGGGTTTGGACCCCTGGAGCTATGGTTCGGGCTCTCAGGGGTTGGTTCCCTGGAGCTAGGGTCGAGGGCCCCAGGGGTGGGGCCCCTGGAGCTGGTGTTGGGGCACCCAGGTTTTGAGTTCCTGGAGATTGTGTTGGGGCTCGCAGGGGTTGGGCCCCTGGAGCTGTGGTTGGGGCCCCCAGGGGTTAGGCCCCTGGAGCTATGGTTCGGGCGCTGTGGGGTTGGGCCCCTGGAGCTGGTGTTGGGGCCCCCAGGTTTTGAGTTCCTGGAGATTGTGTTGGGGCTCTCAGGGGTTGAGCCCCTGGAGCTGTGGTTGGGGCCCCCAGGGGTTAGGCCCCTGGAGCTATGGTTCGGGCGCTCAGGGGTTGGGCCCCTGGATCTGGTGTTGGGGAACCCAGGGGTTGGGCCTCTGGAGGTGGGGTTTGGGACCCGAGGAGTTAGGCCCCTAGAGCTATGGTTCGGAGCTCAGGGGTTGGGCCCCTGGATCTGGTGTTGGGGCCCCAAGAGGTTGGGCCCCTGGAGCTGGTGAGGGGCCCCAGGGGTTAGGCCCCTGGAGCTATGGTTCGGGCGCTCAGGGGTTGGGCCCCTGGAGCTGGGGTCGAGGGCCCCAGGGGTTGGGCCCCTGGAGCTGGGGTTGGGGCCCCGGGGGTTACGCCCCTGGAGCTGGGGTTGGGCCCCTGGAGCGGGTGAGGGGCCCCAGGGGTTAGGTCCCTGGAGCTATGGTTCGGACGCTCAGGGGTTGGGCCCCTGGAGCTGGGGTCGAGGGCCCCAGGGGTTGGGCCCCTGGAGCTGGGGTTGGAGCCCCGGGGGTTACGCCCCTGGAGCTGGGGTTGAGGCCCTCAGGGGTTAGGCCCCTGGAGCTATGGTTCGGGCCCCCGGGGGTTAGGCCCCTGGAGCTATGGTTCGGGCGCTCAGGGATTGAGCCCCTGGAGCTGGTTTTGGGGCCCCAGGGGTTAGGCCCCTGGAGCTTTGGTTCGGGCGCTCAGGGGTTGGGCCCCTGGAGCTTGTGTTGGGTCCCCAAGGGGTTTTGCCCCTGGAGCTGGTGTTGGGGACCCAGGGGTTAGGCCCCTGGAGCAATGGTTCGGGCGCACAGGGGTTGGGCCCCTGGAGCTATAGTTCGGGCGCTCAGCGGTTGGGCCCCTGGAGCTGGGGTGGAGGGCCCCAGGGCTTGGGCCCCTGGAGCTAGTGTCGGGGCCCCCAGGGATTGGGCCCCTGGACCTATGGTTAGGGCGCTCCGGGGTTGGGCCCCTGGAACTTGTTTTGGGACCCCCAGGGGTTTGGCTCCTGGAGCTGGTGTTGGGGCCCCCAGGGGTTGGGCCCCTGGAGCTGTGGTTGGGGCCCTCGGGGGTTGGGCCCCTGGAGCTATGGTTCGGGCACACAGGGGTTGGGCCCCTGAAACTGGTGTTGGGGCCCCCAGGGGTTGGGCCCCTGAGCTGGGGTTGGGGCTCTCGGGGGTTAGGCCCCTGCAGCTATGGTTCGGGCGCTCAGGGATTGGGCCCCTGGAGCTATGGTTCGGGCGCTCAGGGGTTGGGCCACTGGAGCTGGGGTGGAGGGCCCCAGGGGTTGGGCCCCTGGAGCTATGTTTCGGGCGCTCTGGGGTTGGGCCCCTGGAGCTGGTGTTGGGGACCCAGGTTTTAGGCCCGTGGAGCTATGGTTCAGGCACTCAGGGGTTGGACCCCTGGAGCTATGGTTCGGGCGCTCAGGGGTTGGTTTCCTGGAGCTAGGGTCGAGGGCCCCAGGGGTGGGGCCCCTGGAGCTGGTGTTGGGGCCCCCCAGGTTTTGAGTTCCTGGAGATTGTGTTGGGGCTCGCAGGGGTTGGGCCCCTGGAGCTGTGGTTGGGGCCCCCAGGGTTTAGGCCCCTGGAGCAATGGTTCGGGCGCTGTGGGGTTAGCCCCTGGAGCTGGTGTTGGGGCCCCCAGGTTTTGAGTTCCTGGAGATTGTGTTGGGGCTCGCAGGGGTTGGGCCCCTGGAGCTGTGGTTGGGGCCCCCAGGGGTTAGGCCCCTGGAGCTATGGTTCGGGCGCTCAGGGGTTGGGCCCCTCTAGCTGGTGTTGGGGCCCCCAGGGGTTGGGCCCGTGGAGGTGGGGTTTGGGCCCCCAGGAGTTAGGCCATTAGAGCTATGGTTCGGGCGCTCAGGGGTTGGGCCCCTGGATCTGGTGTTGGGGCCCCAAAGGGTCGGGCCCCTGGAGCTGGTGAGGGGCCCCAGGGGTTAGGCCCCTGGAGCTATGGTTCGGGCGCTCAGGGGTTGGCCCCTGGAGCTGGGGTCGAGGGCACCAGGGGTTGGGCCCCTGGCTCTGGGGTTGGGGCCCCGGGGGTTACGCCCCTGGAGCTGGGGTTGGGCCCATGGAGCTGGTGAGGGGCCCCAGGGGTTAGGCCCCTGGAGCTATGGTTCTGACGCTCAGGGGTTGGGCCCCTGGAGCTGGGGTCGAGGGCCCCAGGGGTTGGGCCCCTGGAGCTGGTGTTGGGGCCCCAGGGGTTACACCCCTGGAGCTGGGGTTGGGGCCCCCAGGGGTTAGGCCCCTGGAGCTATGGTTCGGGCTCTCTGGGGTTCGGCCCCTGGAGCTGGTCTTGGGGCTCCCAGGGGTTGGGCTCTTGGAGCTGGTGTTGGGGTCCCCATGGGTTGGGCCCCTGTAGCTGGGGTTGGGGCCCCCGGGGGTTAGACCCCTGGAGCTATGGTTCGGGCGCTCAGGGGTTGGACCCCTGGAGCTGGTGTTGGGGCATCCAGGGGTTGGGCCCCTGGAGCTAGGGTTGGGGCCCCAGGGGTTAGGCACCTGGAGCTATGGTTCGTTCGCTCAGGGGTTGGGCCCCTGGAGCTGGTGTTGGGGCCCTCAGGGATTAGGCCCCTGGAGCTATGGTTCCGGCGCTCAGGGATTGGGCCCTTGGAACAGGTGTTGGGGCCCCCAGGGGTTGGGCCCCTGGAGCTGTGGTTGGGGCCCCCGGGGGTTAGGGCCCTGGAGCTATGGTTCGGGCGCTCAGGGGCTGGGCCCCTGTAGCTGGTGTTTGGACCCCCATTGTTTGGGCCCCTGGAGCTTGGGTTCGGGCCCCCGGGGGTTAGGCCCCTGGAGCTATGGTTCGGGCGCTCAGGGATTGAGCCCCAGGAGCTGGTTTTGTTGCCCCCAGGGGTTGGGCCCCTGGAGCTGGGATTGGGGCCTCCAGGGGTTAGGCCCCTGGAGCTTGTGTTGGGTCCCCAAGGGGTTTTGCCCCTGGAGCTGGTGTTGGGGACCCAGGGGTTAGGCCCCTGGAGCTATGGTTCGGGCGCACAGGGGTTGGGCCCCTGGAGCTATAGTTCGGGCGCTGAGCGGTTGTGCCCCTGGAGCTGGGGTGGATTGCCCCAGGGGTTGGGCCCCTGGAGCTAGTGTTGCGGCCCCCAGGGATTGGGCCCCTGGAGCTAGTGTTGGGGCCCCCAGGGGTTGGGCTCCTGGAGCTGGTGGTGACCGCAGGGGTTGGGCCCCTGGAGCTGTGGTTGGGGCCCCCAGGGGTTAGGCCTCTGGAGCTATGGTTCGGGCGCTCAGGGGTTGGGCCCCTGGAGCTGGTGTTGTGGCTCACAGGGGTTCGGACCCTGGAGCTGGGGTTGTGGCCCCCGGGGATTAGGCCCCTGGAGCTATGGTTCGGGCGCTCAGGGATTGAGCCCCTGGAGCTGGTTTTGGGGCCCCAGGGGTTAGGCCCCTGGAGCTTTGGTTCGGGCGCTCAGGGGTTGGGCCCCTGGAGCTTGTGTTGGGTCCCCAAGGGGTTTTGCCCCTGGAGCTGGTGTTGGGGACCCAGGGGTTAGGCCCCTGGAGCAATGGTTCGGGCGCACAGGGGTTGGGCCCCTGGAGCTATAGTTCGGGCGCTCAGCGGTTGGGCCCCTGGAGCTGGGGTGGAGGGCCCCAGGGCTTGGGCCCCTGGAGCTAGTGTCGGGGCCCCCAGGGATTGGGCCCCTGGACCTATGGTTAGGGCGCTCCGGGGTTGGGCCCCTGGAACTTGTTTTGGGACCCCCAGGGGTTTGGCTCCTGGAGCTGGTGTTGGGGCCCCCAGGGGTTGGGCCCCTGGAGCTGTGGTTGGGGCCCTCGGGGGTTAGGCCCCTGGAGCTATGGTTCGGGCACACAGGGGTTGGGCCCCTGAAACTGGTGTTGGGGCCCCCAGGGGTTGGGCCCCTGGAGCTGGGGTTGGGGCCCCCGGGGGTTAGGCCCCTGGAGCTATGGTTCGGGCGCTCAGGGATTGGGCCCCTGGAGCTATGGTTCGGGCGCTCAGGGGTTGGGCCCCTGGAGCTGGGGTGGAGGGCCCCAGGGGTTGGGCCCCTGGAGCTATGTTTCGGGCGCTCTGGGGTTGGGCCCCTGGAGCTGGTGTTGGGGACCCAGGTTTTAGGCCCGTGGAGCTATGGTTCAGGCACTCAGGGGTTGGACCCCTGGAGCTATGGTTCGGGCGCTCAGGGGTTGGTTTCCTGGAGCTAGGGTCGAGGGCCCCAGGGGTGGGGCCCCTGGAGCTGGTGTTGGGGCCCCCCAGGTTTTGAGTTCCTGGAGATTGTGTTGGGGCTCGCAGGGGTTGGGCCCCTGGAGCTGTGGTTGGGGCCCCCAGGGTTTAGGCCCCTGGAGCAATGGTTCGGGCGCTGTGGGGTTAGCCCCTGGAGCTGGTGTTGGGGCCCCCAGGTTTTGAGTTCCTGGAGATTGTGTTGGGGCTCGCAGGGGTTGGGCCCCTGGAGCTGTGGTTGGGGCCCCCAGGGGTTAGGCCCCTGGAGCTATGGTTCGGGCGCTCAGGGGTTGGGCCCCTCTAGCTGGTGTTGGGGCCCCCAGGGGTTGGGCCCGTGGAGGTGGGGTTTGGGCCCCCAGGAGTTAGGCCATTAGAGCTATGGTTCGGGCGCTCAGGGGTTGGGCCCCTGGATCTGGTGTTGGGGCCCCAAAGGGTCGGGCCCCTGGAGCTGGTGAGGGGCCCCAGGGGTTAGGCCCCTGGAGCTATGGTTCGGGCGCTCAGGGGTTGGCCCCTGGAGCTGGGGTCGAGGGCACCAGGGGTTGGGCCCCTGGCTCTGGGGTTGGGGCCCCGGGGGTTACGCCCCTGGAGCTGGGGTTGGGCCCATGGAGCTGGTGAGGGGCCCCAGGGGTTAGGCCCCTGGAGCTATGGTTCTGACGCTCAGGGGTTGGGCCCCTGGAGCTGGGGTCGAGGGCCCCAGGGGTTGGGCCCCTGGAGCTGGTGTTGGGGCCCCGGGGGTTACGCCCCTGGAGCTGGGGTTGGGGCCCCCAGGGGTTAGGCCCCTGGAGCTATGGTTCGGGCTCTCTGGGGTTCGGCCCCTGGAGCTGGTCTTGGGGCTCCCAGGGGTTGGGCTCTTGGAGCTGGTGTTGGGGTCCCCATGGGTTGGGCCCCTGTAGCTGGGGTTGGGGCCCCCGGGGGTTAGACCCCTGGAGCTATGGTTCGGGCGCTCAGGGGTTGGACCCCTGGAGCTGGTGTTGGGGCATCCAGGGGTTGGGCCCCTGGAGCTAGGGTTGGGGCCCCAGGGGTTAGGCACCTGGAGCTATGGTTCGTTCGCTCAGGGGTTGGGCCCCGGGAGCTGGTGTTGGGGCCCTCAGGGATTAGGCCCCTGGAGCTATGGTTCCGGCGCTCAGGGATTGGGCCCTTGGAACAGGTGTTGGGGCCCCCAGGGGTTGGGCCCCTGGAGCTGTGGTTGGGGCCCCCGGGGGTTAGGCCCCTGGAGCTATGGTTCGGGCGCTCAGGGGCTGGGCCCCTGTAGCTGGTGTTTGGACCCCCATTGTTTGGGCCCCTGGAGCTTAGGTTCGGGCCCCCGGGGGTTAGGCCCCTGGAGCTATGGTTCGGGCTCTCAGGGATTGAGCCCCAGGAGCTGGTTTTGTTGCCCCCAGGGGTTGGGCCCCTGGAGCTGGGATTGGGGCCTCCAGGGGTTAGGCCCCTGGAGCTTGTGTTGGGTCCCCAAGGGGTTTTGCCCCTGGAGCTGGTGTTGGGGACCCAGGGGTTAGGCCCCTGGAGCTATGGTTCGGGCGCACAGGGGTTGGGCCCCTGGAGCTATAGTTCGGGCGCTGAGCGGTTGTGCCCCTGGAGCTGGGGTGGATTGCCCCAGGGGTTGGGCCCCTGGAGCTAGTGTTGCGGCCCCCAGGGATTGGGCCCCTGGAGCTAGTGTTGGGGCCCCCAGGGGTTGGGCTCCTGGAGCTGGTGGTGACCGCAGGGGTTGGGCCCCTGGAGCTGTGGTTGGGGCCCCCAGGGGTTAGGCCTCTGGAGCTATGGTTCGGGCGCTCAGGGGTTGGGCCCCTGGAGCTGGTGTTGTGGCTCACAGGGGTTCGGACCCTGGAGCTGGGGTTGGGGCCCCCGGGGATTAGGCCCCTGGAGCTATGGTTTGGGCGCTCAGGGGTTGGGCCCCTGGAGCTGGTGTTGGGGCCCCCAAGGGTTGGGCCCCTGGAGCTATGGTTTGGGCGCTCAGGGGTTGGGCCCCTGGAACTTGTGTTGGGGCCCCCACGGGTTAGGCTTCTGGAGCTGGTGTTGGGGCCCCCAGGGGTTGGGCCCCTGGAGCTGGTGTTGGGGCTCCCAGGGGTTGGGCCCCTGGAGCTATGGTTAGGGCGCTCAGGGGTTGGGCCCCTGGAACTGGAGTCGAGGGCCCCAGGGGTTGGGCCCCTGGAGCTGGGGTTGGGGCCCCGTGGGTTACGCCCCTGGAGCTGGGGTTGGCTCCCCCAGGGGTTAGGCCCCTGGAGCTATGGTTCGGGCGCTCCGGGGTTGGGCCCCTGGAACTTGTGTTGGGACCCCCAGGGGTTGGGCTCCTGGAGCTGGTGTTGGGGCCCCCAGGGGTTGGGCCCCTGGAGCTGTGGTTGGGGCCTTCGGGGGTTAGGCCCCTGGAGCTATGGTTCGGGCACTCAGGGGTTGGGCCCCTGAAACTGGTGTTGGGGCCCCAAGGGGTTGGGCCCCTGGAGCTGGGGTTGGGGCCATCGGGGGTTAGGCCCCTGCAGCTATGGTTCGGGCGCTCAGGGATTGGGCCCCTGGAGCTAGTTTTGGGGCCTCCAGTGGTTGGGACCCTGGAGCAGGGGTTGGGGCCTCCAGGGGTTAGGCCCCTGGATCTTTGGTTCGGCCGCTCATGGGTTGGGCCCCTGGAGATGGTGTTGGGGCCCGAAGGGGTTGGGCCCCTGGAGCTGGTGTTGGGGACCCAGGGGTTAGGCCCCTGGAGCTATGGTTCAGGCGCTCAGGGGTTGGGCCCCTGGAGCTATGGTTCGGGCGCTCTGGGGTTGGGCCCCTGGAGCTGGTGTTGGGGACCCAGGTTTTAGGCCCGTGGAGCTATGGTTCAGGCACTCAGGGTTTGGACCCCTGGAGCTATGGTTCGGGCGCTCAGGGGTTGGTTCCCTGGAGCTAGGGTCGAGGGCCCCAGGGGTGGGGCCCCTGGAGCTGGTGTTGGGGCACCCAGGTTTTGAGTTCCTGGAGATTGTGTTGGGGCTCGCAGGGGTTGGGCCCCTGGAGCTGTGGTTGGGGCCCCCAGGGTTTAGGCCCCTGGAGCTATGGTTCGGGCGCTGTGGGGTTGGGCCCCTGGAGCTGGTGTTGGGGCCCCCAGGTTTTGAGTTCCTGGAGATTGTGTTGGGGCTCGCAGGGGTTGAGCCCCTGGAGCTGTGGTTGGGGCCCCCAGGGGTTAGGCCCCTGGAGCTATGGTTCGGGCGCTCAGGGGTTGGGCCCCTGGATCTGGTGTTGGGGCTCCCAGGGGTTGGGCCCCTGGAGCTATGGTTAGGGCGCTCAGGGGTTGGGCCCCTGGAACTGGAGTCGAGGGCCCCAGGGGTTGGGCCCCTGGAGCTGGGGTTGGGGCCCCGTGGGTTACGCCCCTGGAGCTGGGGTTGGCTCCCCCAGGGGTTAGGCCCCTGGAGCTATGGTTCGGGCGCTCCGGGGTTGGGCCCCTGGAACTTGTGTTGGGACCCCCAGGGGTTGGGCTCCTGGAGCTGGTGTTGGGGCCCCCAGGGGTTGGGCCCCTGGAGCTGTGGTTGGGGCCTTCGGGGGTTAGGCCCCTGGAGCTATGGTTCGGGCACTCAGGGGTTGGGCCCCTGAAACTGGTGTTGGGGCCCCAAGAGGTTGGGCCCCTGGAGCTGGGGTTGGGGCCATCGGGGGTTAGGCCCCTGCAGCTATGGTTCGGGCGCTCAGGGATTGGGCCCCTGGAGCTAGTTTTGGGGCCTCCAGTGGTTGGGACCCTGGAGCTGGGGTTGGGGCCTCCAGGGGTTAGGCCCCTGGATCTTTGGTTCGGCCGCTCATGGGTTGGGCCCCTGGAGATGGTGTTGGGGCCCCAAGGGGTTGGGCCCCTGGAGCTGGTGTTGGGGACCCAGGGGTTAGGCCCCTGGAGCTATGGTTCAGGCGCTCAGGGGTTGGGCCCCTGGAGCTATGGTTCGGGCGCTCTGGGGTTGGGCCCCTGGAGCTGGTGTTGGGGACCCAGGTTTTAGGCCCGTGGAGCTATGGTTCAGGCACTCAGGGTTTGGACCCCTGGAGCTATGGTTCGGGCGCTCAGGGGTTGGTTCCCTGGAGCTAGGGTCGAGGGCCCCAGGGGTGGGGCCCCTGGAGCTGGTGTTGGGGCACCCAGGTTTTGAGTTCCTGGAGATTGTGTTGGGGCTCGCAGGGGTTGGGCCCCTGGAGCTGTGGTTGGGGCCCCCAGGGTTTAGGCCCCTGGAGCTATGGTTCGGGCGCTGTGGGGTTGGGCCCCTGGAGCTGGTGTTGGGGCCCCCAGGTTTTGAGTTCCTGGAGATTGTGTTGGGGCTCGCAGGGGTTGGGCCCCTGGAGCTGTGGTTGGGGCCCCCAGGGGTTAGGCCCCTGGAGCTATGGTTCGGGCGCTCAGGGGTTGGGCCCCTGGATCTGGTGTTGGGGAACCCAGGGGTTGGGCCTCTGGAGGTGGGGTTTGGGACCCGAGGAGTTAGGCCCCTAGAGCTATGGTTCGGAGCTCAGGGGTTGGGCCCCTGGATCTGGTGTTGGGGCCCCAAGAGGTTGGGCCCCTGGAGCTGGTGAGGGGCCCCAGGGGTTAGGCCCCTGGAGCTATGGTTCGGGCGCTCAGGGGTTGGGCCCCTGGAGCTGGGGTCGAGGGCCCCAGGGGTTGGGCCCCTGGAGCTGGGGTTGGGGCCCCGGGGGTTACGCCCCTGGAGCTGGGGTTGGGCCCCTGGAGCTGGTGAGGGGCCCCAGGGGTTAGGTCCCTGGAGCTATGGTTCGGACGCTCAGGGGTTGGGCCCCTGGAGCTGGGGTCGAGGGCCCCAGGGGTTGGGCCCCTGGAGCTGGGGTTGGGGCCCCGGGGGTTACGCCCCTGGAGCTGGGGTTGAGGCCCTCAGGGGTTAGGCCCCTGGAGCTATGGATCGGGCCCCCGGGGGTTAGGCCCCTGGAGCTATGGTTCGGGCGCTCAGGGATTGAGCCCCTGGAGCTGGTTTTGGGGCCCCAGGGGTTAGGCCCCTGGAGCTTTGGTTCGGGCGCTCAGGGGTTGGGCCCCTGGAGCTTGTGTTGGGTCCCCAAGGGGTTTTGCCCCTGGAGCTGGTGTTGGGGACCCAGGGGTTAGGCCCCTGGAGCAATGGTTCGCGCGCACAGGGGTTGGGCCCCTGGAGCTATAGTTCGGGCGCTCAGGGATTGAGCCCCTGGAGCTTGTGTTGGGGCCCCCAGGGGTTGGGCTCCTGGAGCTGGTGTTGGGGCCCCCAGGGGTTGGGCCCCTGAAGCTGGTGTTGGGGCCCCCAGGGGTTGGGCCCCTGGAGCTGGGGTTGGGGCCCTCGGGGGTTAGGCCTCTGCAGCTATGGTTCGGGCGCTCAGGGGTTGGGCCCCTGGAACTGGGGTCGAGGGCCCCAGGGGTTGGGCCCCTGGAGCTGGGGTTGGGGCCCCGTGGGTTACGCCCCTGGAGCTGGGGTTGGGGCCCTCAGGGGTTAGGCCCCTGGAGCTATGGTTCGGGCGCTCAGGGGTTTGGCCCCTGGAGCTGGTGTTGGGGCCCCCAGGGGCTGGGCCTCTGGAACTATGGTTCAGGCGCTCTGGGGTTGGGCCCCTGGAGCTGGTGTTGGGGCTCCCAGGGATTGGGCTCTTGGAGCTTTTGTTGGGGCCCCCAGGGGTTGGGCCCCTGGAGCTGGGGTTGGGGCCACCAGGGGTTAGGTCCATGGAGCTATGGTTCAGGCGCTCAGGGGATGGGTCCCTGGAGTTGGTGTTGGCGCCAAAGGGGCTGGGCCCCTGCAGCTAGTGTTGGGGCCCCAGGGGTTAGACCCCTGGAGCTATGGTTTGGGCGCTCAGGGATTGGGCCCCTGGAGCTGGTTTTGGGGCCCCCAGGGGTTGGGCTCCTGGAGCAGGTGTTGGGGCCCCCAGGGGTTGGGCCCCTGGAGCTGTGGTTGGGGCCCCCGGGGGTTAGGCCCCTGGAGCTATGGTTCGGGCGCTCAGGGATTGGGCCCCTGTAGCTGGTGTATGGACCCCCAGGGGTTAGGCCCCTGGAGCTGGGTTTCGGGCCCCCGGGGGTTAGGCCCCTGGAGCTATGGTTCGGGCGCTCAGGGATTGAGCCCCTGGAGCTGGTTTTGGGGCCCCCCAGGGGTTGGGCCCCTGGAGCTGGGATTGGGGCCTCCAGGGGTTAGGCCCCTGGAGCTTTGGTTCGAGCGCTCAGGGGTTGGGCCCCTGGAGCTTGTGTTGGGTCCCCAAGGGGTTTTGCCCCTGGAGCTGGTGTTGGGGACCCAGGGGTTAGGCCCCTGGAGCTAGTGTTGGGGCCCCCAGGGATTGGGCCCCTGGAGCTATGTTTCGGTCGCTCTGGGGTTGGGCCCCTGGAGCTAGTGTTGGGGCCCCCATGGGTTGGGCTCCTGGACCTGGTGGTGCCCGCAGGGGTTGGGCCCCTGGAGCTGTGGTTGGGGCCCCCAGGGGTTAGGCCTCTGGAGTTATGGTTCGGGCGCTCAGGGGTTGGGCCCCTGGAGCTGGTGTTGGGGCCCACAGGGGTTCGGACCCTGGAGCTGGTGTTGTGGCCCCCAGGGGTTGGGCCCCTGGAGCTGGGGTTGGGGCCCTCGGGGGTTAGGCCTCTGCAGCTATGGTTCGGGCGCTCAGGGGTTGGGCCCCTGGAACTGGGGTCGAGGGCACCAGGGGTTGGGCCCCTGGAGCTGGGGTTGGGGCCCCGTGGGTTACGCCCCTGGAGCTGGGGTTGGGGCCCCCAGGGGTTAGGCCCCTGGAGCTATGGTTCGGGCGCTCAGGGGTTTGGCCCCTGGAGCTGGTGTTGGGGCCCCCAGGGGTTGGGCCCCTGGAACTATGGTTCAGGCGCTCTGGGGTTGGGCCCCTGGAGCTGGTGTTGGGGCTCCCAGGGATTGGGCTCTTCGAGCTGGTGTTGGGTCCCCCAGGGGTTGGGACCCTGGAGGTGGGGTTGGGGCCACCAGGGGTTAGGTCCATGGAGCTATGGTTCAGGCGCTCAGGGGATGGGTCCCTGGAGTTGGTGTTGGGGCCCCAGGGGCTGGGCCCCTGCAGCTAGTGTTGGGGCCCCAGGGGTTAGACCCCTGGAGCTATGGTTCGGGCGCTCAGGGTTTGGGCCCCTGGAGCTGGTGGTGGGGCCCCCAGGGGTTGGGCCCCTGGAGCTGGGGTTGTGGCCCACAGGATTTAGGCCCCTGGAGCTATGGTTCG
The DNA here is from genome assembly GCF_025201925.1 of Gopherus flavomarginatus. Taxonomy (NCBI): domain Eukaryota; kingdom Metazoa; phylum Chordata; order Testudines; family Testudinidae; genus Gopherus; species Gopherus flavomarginatus. The sequence goes on along the minus strand of NW_026114680.1, from coordinate 36,603 downwards.
GGCTCTCAGGGGTTGGGCCCCTGGAGCTGGTGTTGGGGCCCCTGACCTAATGTCACCCCTTGCTCTCCCATCCCCCACACAGACAGTCCCGACTCCATCACAGTAATGCCCAGACATTTCACGCATGGAGCAACAGTAACACTGTGTGGCCATGCAGGGTAATGCCCAGAGCATTTCCTGCATGGAGCAAGAGTGACACCGTGTGGCCACATAGGGTAGTGCACAGAGCATTTCCCCGCATGGAGCTATGGTTCGGGAGCTCTGGGGTTGGGCCCCTGTAGCTGGTGTTGGGAGTCCCAGGGGTTGGGCCCCTGGAGCTGGTTTTGGGGCCCCAGGGGTTAAGCCCCTTGCGCTATGCTTCGGGCGCTCAGGGGTTGGGCCCTTGGAGCTGGCGTGCGGGCCCCCAGGGAATAGGCCCCTAGAGCTATGGTTTGGGCACTCTGGGGTTGGGACCCTTCAGCTGGTGTTGGGGCTCCCAGGGGTTGGGCCCCTGGAGCTGGTGTTGGGGCCCTCAGGGATTAGGCCCCTGGAGCTATGGTTCTGGCGCTCAGGGATTGGGCCCCTGGACCTGGTTTTGGGGCCCTCAGGGGTTGGGCTCCTGGAGCTGGGGTTCGGGTGCTCAGGGATTAAGCCCCTGGAGCTGGTTTTGGGGCCCCCAGGGGTTGGACCCCTGGAGCTATGGTTCGGGCGCTCAGGGGTTGGGCCCCTGGAGCTGGTGTTGGGGCCCACAGGGGTTCGGACCCTGGAGCTGTGTTTGGGGCCCCCGGGGGTTAGGCCCCTGAAGCTATGGTTTGGGCGCTCAGGGGTTGGGCCCCTGGAGCTGGTGTTGGGGCCCCCAGGGGTTGGGCCCCTGGAGCTATGGTTAGGGCGCTCCGGGGTTCGGCCCCTGGAACTTGTGTTGGGGCCCCCAGGGGTTGGGCTCCTGGAGCTGGTGTTGGGGCCCCCGGGGGTTGGGCCCCTGAAGCTGGTGTTGGGGCCCCCAGGGGTTGAGCCCCTGGAGCTGGGGTTGCGGCCCTCGGGGGTTAGCCCTCTGCAGCTATGGTTCTGGCGCTCAGGGGTTGGGCCCCTGGAACTGGGGTCGAGGGCCCCAGGGGTTGGGCCCCTGGAGCTGGGGTTGGGGCCCCGTGAGTTACGCCCCTGGAGCTGGGGTTGGGGCCCCCAGGGGTTAGGCCTCTGGAGCTATGGTTCGGGCGCTCAGGGGTTTGGCCCCTGGAGCTGGTGTTGGGGCCCCCAGGGGTTGAGCTCCTGGAACTATGGTTCAGGCGCTCTGGGATTGGGCCCCTGGAGCTGGTGTTGGGGCCCCCAGGGGTTGGGCCCCTGGAGCTGGGGTTGGGGCCACCAGGGGTTAGGTCCATGGAGCTATGGTTCGGGCGCTCAGGGGTTGGGTCCTTTGAGTTGGTGTTGGGGCCCCAGGGGCTGGGCCCCTGCAGCTAGTGTTGGGGCCCCAGGGGTTAGACCCCTGGAGCTATGGTTCGGGCGCTCAGGGTTTGGGCCCCTGGAGCTGGTGGTGGGGCCCCCAGGGGTTGGGCCCCTGGAGCTGGGGTTGAGGCCCACAGGATTTAGGCCCCTGGAGCTATGTTTCGGGCGCTCTGGGGTTGGGCCCCTGGAGCTAGTGTTGGGTCCCCCAGGGGTTGGGCTCCTGGAGCTGGTGCTGCCCGCAGGGATTGGGCCCCTGGAGCTGGGGTTGGGGCCACCAGGGGTTAGGTCCTTGGAGCTATGGTTCAGGCGCTCAGGGGTTGGGCCGCTGGAGCTGGTGTTGGGGCCCCTGACCTAATGTGACCCCTTGCTCTCCCATCCCCCACACAGACAGTCCCGACTCCATCACAGTAATGCCCAGACATTTCACGCATGGAGCAACAGTAACACTGTGTGGCCATGCAGGGTAATACCCAGAGCATTTCCTGCATGGAGCAAGAGTGACACTGTGTGGCCACATAGGGTAGTGCACAGAGCATTTCCTCGCATGGAGCTATGGTTCGGGAGCTCTGGGGTTGGGCCCCTGTAGCTGGTGTTGGGACTCCCAGGGGTTGGGCCCCTGGAGCTGGTGTTGGGGCCCCAGGGGTTAAGCCCCTTGCGCTATGGTTCGCGCGCTCAGGGGTTGGGCCCTTGGAGCTGGCGTGCGGGCCCCAAGGGAATAGGCCTCTAGAGCTATGGTTTGGGCACTCTGGGGTTGGGCTCCTGGAGCTGGTGTTGGGGCCTCCAGGGGTTAGGCCCCTGGAGGTATTGTTCGGGCGCTCAGGGGTTGGGCCCTTGGAGCTGGTGTTGGGGCCCCCAGGGATTAGGCCCCTGGAGCTAAGGTTCGGGCGCTCAGGGGTTGGGACCCTGGAGCTGGTGTTGGGGACCCCAGGAGTTGGGCCCCTGGAGCTGGTGTTGGGGCCCCAGGGGTTAGGCCCCTTGAGCTAAGTCTCGGGCGCTCAGGGGTTGGGCCGCTGGAGTTGGTGTTGCGGCCACCAGGGGTTGAGCCCCTGGAGCTATGGTTAGGGCGCTCCGGGGTTGGGCCCCTGGAACTTGTGTTGGGACCCCCAGGGGTTGGGCTCCTGGAGCTGGTGTTGGGGCCCCCAGGGGTTGGGCCCCTGGAGCTGTGGTTGGGGCCTTCGGGGGTTAGGCCCCTGGAGCTATGGTTCGGGCACTCAGGGGTTGGGCCCCTGAAACTGGTGTTGGGGCCCCCAGGGGTTGGGCCCCTGGAGCTGGGGTTGGGGCCATCGGGGGTTAGGCCCCTGCAGCTATGGTTCGGGCGCTCAGGGATTGGGCCCCTGGAGCTAGTTTTGGGGCCTCCAGTGGTTGGGACCCTGGAGCTGGGGTTGGGGCCTCCAGGGGTTAGGCCCCTGGATCTTTGGTTCGGCCGCTCATGGGTTGGGCCCCTGGAGATGGTGTTGGGGCCCCAAGGGGTTGGGCCCCTGGAGCTGGTGTTGGGGACCCAGGGGTTAGGCCCCTGGAGCTATGGTTCAGGCGCTTAGGGGTTGGGCCCCTGGAGCTATGGTTCGGGCGCTCTGGGGTTGGGCCCCTGGAGCTGGTGTTGGGGACCCAGGTTTTAGGCCCGTGGAGCTATGGTTCAGGCACTCAGGGTTTGGACCCCTGGAGCTATGGTTCGGGCTCTCAGGGGTTGGTTCCCTGGAGCTAGGGTCGAGGGCCCCAGGGGTGGGGCCCCTGGAGCTGGTGTTGGGGCACCCAGGTTTTGAGTTCCTGGAGATTGTGTTGGGGCTCGCAGGGGTTGGGCCCCTGGAGCTGTGGTTGGGGCCCCCAGGGTTTAGGCCCCTGGAGCTATGGTTCGGGCGCTGTGGGGTTGGGCCCCTGGAGCTGGTGTTGGGGCCCCCAGGTTTTGAGTTCCTGGAGATTGTGTTGGGGCTCGCAGGGGTTGAGCCCCTGGAGCTGTGGTTGGGGCCCCCAGGGGTTAGGCCCCTGGAGCTATGGTTCGGGCGCTCAGGGGTTGGGCCCCTGGATCTGGTGTTGGGGAACCCAGGGGTTGGGCCTCTGGAGGTGGGGTTTGGGACCCGAGGAGTTAGGCCCCTAGAGCTATGGTTCGGAGCTCAGGGGTTGGGCCCCTGGATCTGGTGTTGGGGCCCCAAGAGGTTGGGCCCCTGGAGCTGGTGAGGGGCCCCAGGGGTTAGGCCCCTGGAGCTATGGTTCGGGCGCTCAGGGGTTGGGCCCCTGGAGCTGGGGTCGAGGGCCCCAGGGGTTGGGCCCCTGGAGCTGGGGTTGGGGCCCCGGGGGTTACGCCCCTGGAGCTGGGGTTGGGCCCCTGGAGCTGGTGAGGGGCCCCAGGGGTTAGGTCCCTGGAGCTATGGTTCGGACGCTCAGGGGTTGGGCCCCTGGAGCTGGGGTCGAGGGCCCCAGGGGTTGGGCCCCTGGAGCTGGGGTTGGGGCCCCGGGGGTTACGCCCCTGGAGCTGGGGTTGAGGCCCTCAGGGGTTAGGCCCCTGGAGCTATGGTTCGGGCCCCCGGGGGTTAGGCCCCTGGAGCTATGGTTCGGGCGCTCAGGGATTGAGCCCCTGGAGCTGGTTTTGGGGCCCCAGGGGTTAGGCCCCTGGAGCTTTGGTTCGGGCGCTCAGGGGTTGGGCCCCTGGAGCTTGTGTTGGGTCCCCAAGGGGTTTTGCCCCTGGAGCTGGTGTTGGGGACCCAGGGGTTAGGCCCCTGGAGCAATGGTTCGGGCGCACAGGGGTTGGGCCCCTGGAGCTATAGTTCGGGCGCTCAGCGGTTGGGCCCCTGGAGCTGGGGTGGAGGGCCCCAGGGCTTGGGCCCCTGGAGCTAGTGTCGGGGCCCCCAGGGATTGGGCCCCTGGACCTATGGTTAGGGCGCTCCGGGGTTGGGCCCCTAGAACTTGTTTTGGGACCCCCAGGGGTTTGGCTCCTGGAGCTGGTGTTGGGGCCCCCAGGGGTTGGGCCCCTGGAGCTGTGGTTGGGGCCCTCGGGGGTTAGGCCCCTGGAGCTATGGTTCGGGCACACAGGGGTTGGGCCCCTGAAACTGGTGTTGGGGCCCCCAGGGGTTGGGCCCCTGAGCTGGGGTTGGGGCTCTCGGGGGTTAGGCCCCTGCAGCTATGGTTCGGGCGCTCAGGGATTGGGCCCCTGGAGCTATGGTTCGGGCGCTCAGGGGTTGGGCCACTGGAGCTGGGGTGGAGGGCCCCAGGGGTTGGGCCCGTGGAGCTGGTGTTGGGGCCCCCAGGGATTGGGCCCCTGGAGCTATGTTTCGGGCGCTCTGGGGTTGGGCCCCTGGAGCTGGTGTTGGGGACCCAGGTTTTAGGCCCGTGGAGCTATGGTTCAGGCACTCAGGGGTTGGACCCCTGGAGCTATGGTTCGGGCGCTCAGGGGTTGGTTTCCTGGAGCTAGGGTCGAGGGCCCCAGGGGTGGGGCCCCTGGAGCTGGTGTTGGGGCCCCCCAGGTTTTGAGTTCCTGGAGATTGTGTTGGGGCTCGCAGGGGTTGGGCCCCTGGAGCTGTGGTTGGGGCCCCCAGTGTTTAGGCCCCTGGAGCAATGGTTCGGGCGCTGTGGGGTTAGCCCCTGGAGCTGGTGTTGGGGCCCCCAGGTTTTGAGTTCCTGGAGATTGTGTTGGGGCTCGCAGGGGTTGGGCCCCTGGAGCTGTGGTTGGGGCCCCCAGGGGTTAGGCCCCTGGAGCTATGGTTCGGGCGCTCAGGGGTTGGGCCCCTCTAGCTGGTGTTGGGGCCCCCAGGGGTTGGGCCCGTGGAGGTGGGGTTTGGGCCCCCAGGAGTTAGGCCATTAGAGCTATGGTTCGGGCGCTCAGGGGTTGGGCCCCTGGATCTGGTGTTGGGGCCCCAAAGGGTCGGGCCCCTGGAGCTGGTGAGGGGCCCCAGGGGTTAGGCCCCTGGAGCTATGGTTCGGGCGCTCATGGGTTGGCCCCTGGAGCTGGGGTCGAGGGCACCAGGGGTTGGGCCCCTGGCTCTGGGGTTGGGGCCCCGGGGGTTACGCCCCTGGAGCTGGGGTTGGGCTCATGGAGCTGGTGAGGGGCCCCAGGGGTTAGGCCCCTGGAGCTATGGTTCTGACGCTCAGGGGTTGGGCCCCTGGAGCTGGGGTCGAGGGCCCCAGGGGTTGGGCCCCTGGAGCTGGTGTTGGGGCCCCGGGGGTTACACCCCTGGAGCTGGGGTTGGGGCCCCCAGGGGTTAGGCCCCTGGAGCTATGGTTCGGGCTCTCTGGGGTTCGGCCCCTGGAGCTGGTCTTGGGGCTCCCAGGGGTTGGGCTCTTGGAGCTGGTGTTGGGGTCCCCATGGGTTGGGCCCCTGTAGCTGGGGTTGGGGCCCCCGGGGGTTAGACCCCTGGAGCTATGGTTCGGGCGCTCAGGGGTTGGACCCCTGGAGCTGGTGTTGGGGCATCCAGGGGTTGGGCCCCTGGAGCTAGGGTTGGGGCCCCAGGGGTTAGGCACCTGGAGCTATGGTTCATTCGCTCAGGGGTTGGGCCCCTGGAGCTGGTGTTGGGGCCCTCAGGGATTAGGCCCCTGGAGCTATGGTTCCGGCGCTCAGGGATTGGGCCCTTGGAGCAGGTGTTGGGGCCCCCAGGGGTTGGGCCCCTGGAGCTGTGGTTGGGGCCCCCGGGGGTTAGGCCCCTGGAGCTATGGTTCGGGCGCTCAGGGGCTGGGCCCCTGTAGCTGGTGTTTGGACCCCCATTGTTTGGGCCCCTGGAGCTTGGGTTCGGGCCCCCGGGGGTTAGGCCCCTGGAGCTATGGTTCGGGCGCTCAGGGATTGAGCCCTAGGAGCTGGTTTTGTTGCCCCCAGGGGTTGGGCCCCTGGAGCTGGGATTGGGGCCTCCAGGGGTTAGGCCCCTGGAGCTTGTGTTGGGTCCCCAAGGGGTTTTGCCCCTGGAGCTGGTGTTGGGGACCCAGGGGTTAGGCCCCTGGAGCTATGGTTCGGGCGCACAGGGGTTGGGCCCCTGGAGCTATAGTTCGGGCGCTGAGCGGTTGTGCCCCTGGAGCTGGGGTGGAGGGCCCCAGGGGTTGGGCCCCTGGAGCTAGTGTTGGGGTCCCCAGGGATTGGGCCCCTGGAGCTAGTGTTGGGGCCCCCAGGGGTTGGGCTCCTGGAGCTGGTGGTGACCGCAGGGGTTGGGCCCCTGGAGCTGTGGTTGGGGCCCCCAGGGGTTAGGCCTCTGGAGCTATGGTTCGGGCGCTCAGGGGTTGGGCCCCTGGAGCTGGTGTTGTGGCTCACAGGGGTTCGGACCCTGGAGCTGGGGTTGGGGCCCCCGGGGATTAGGCCCCTGGAGCTATGGTTTGGGCGCTCAGGGGTTGGGCCCCTGGAGCTGGTGTTGGGGCCCCCAAGGGTTGGGCCCCTGGAGCTATGGTTTGGGCGCTCAGGGGTTGGGCCCCTGGAACTTGTGTTGGGGCCCCCACGGGTTAGGCTTCTGGAGCTGGTGTTGGGGCCCCCAGGGGTTGGGCCCCTGGAGCTGGTGTTGGGGCTCCCAGGGGTTGGGCCCCTGGAGCTATGGTTAGGGCGCTCAGGGGTTGGGCCCCTGGAACTGGAGTCGAGGGCCCCAGGGGTTGGGCCCCTGGAGCTGGGGTTGGGGCCCCGTGGGTTACGCCCCTGGAGCTGGGGTTGGCTCCCCCAGGGGTTAGGCCCCTGGAGCTATGGTTCGGGCGCTCAGGGGTTTGGCCCCTGGAGCTGGTGTTGGGGCCCCCAGGGGTTGGGCCCCTGAAACTATGGTTCAGGCGCTCTGGGGTTGGGCCCCTGGAGCTGGTGTTGGGGCTCCCAGGGATTGGGCTCTTGGAGCTGGTGTTGGGGCCCCCAGGGGTTGGGCCCCTGGAGCTGGGGATGGGGCCACCAGGGGTTAGGTCCATGGAGCTATGGTTCGGGCGCTCAGGGGTTGGGTCCCTGGAGTTGGTGTTGGGGCCCCAGGGGCTGGGCCCCTGCAGCTAGTGTTGGGGCCCCAGGGGTTAGACCCCTGGAGCTATGGTTCGGGCGCTCAGGGTTTGGGCCCCTGGAGCTGGTGGTGGGGCCCCCAGGGGTTGGGCCCCTGGAGCTGGGGTTGGGGCCCACAGGATTTAGGCCCCTGGAGCTATGGTTCGGGCTCTCAGGGGTTGGGCCCCTGGAGCTGGTGTTTCGGCCCCCAGGGGTTAGGCCCCTTGCGCTATGGTTCGGGCGCTCAGGGGTTGGGCCCTTGGAGCTAGCGTGCGGGCCCCCAGGGAATAGGACCCTAGAGCTATTGTTTGGGCACTCTGGGGTTGGGCCCCTGGAGCTGGTGTTGGGGCTCCCAGGGGTTGGGTCCTGGAGCTGGTGTTGGGGCCTCCAGGGGTTAGGCCCCTGGAGGTATTGTTCGGGCGCTCAGGGGTTGGGCCCTTGGAGCTGGTGTTGGGGCCCCCAGGGATTAGGCCCCTGGAGCTAAGGTTCGGGCGCTCAGGGGTTGGGACCCTGGAGCTTGTGTTGGGGCCCCAGGGGTTAGGCCCCTTGAGCTAAGGCTCGGGCGCTCAGGGGTTGGGCCGCTGGAGTTGGTGTTGCAGCTACCAGGGGTTGGGCCCCTGGAGCTATGGTTAGGGCGCTCCGGGGTTGGGCCCCTGGAACTTGTGTTGGGACCCCCAGGGGTTTGGCTCCTGGAGCGGGTGTTGGGGCCCCCAGGGGTTGGGTCCCTGGAGCTGTGGTTGGGGCCCTCGGGGTTTAGGCCCCTGGAGCTATGGTTCGGGCACTCAGGGGTTGGGCCCCTGAAACTGGTGTTGGGGCCCCCAGGGGTTGGGCCCCTGGAGCTGGGGTTGGGGCCCTCGAGGGTTAGGCCCCTGCAGCTATGGTTCGGGCGCTCAGGGATTGGGACCCTGGAGCTGGTTTTGGGGCCTCCAGTGGTTGGGACCCTGGAGCTGGGGTTGGGGCCTCCAGGGGTTAGGCCCCTGGACCTTTTTTTCGGCCACTCATGGGTTGGGCCCCTGGAGCTGGTGTTGGGGCCCCAAGGGCTTGGGCCCCTGGAGCTGGTGTTGGGGACCCTGGGGTTAGGCCCCTGGAGCTATGGTTCAGGCGCTCAGGGGTTGGGCCCCTGGAGCTATGGTTCGGGCGCTCAGGGGTTGGGCCGCTGGAGCTGGGGTGGAGGGCCCCAGGGGTTGAGCCCCTGGAGCTGGTGATGGGGCCCCCAGGGATTGGGCCCCTGGAGCTATGTTTCGGGCGCTCTGGGGTTGGGCCCCTGGAGCTGGTGTTGGGGCCCCCAGGTTTTGAGTTCCTGGAGATTGTGTTGGGGCTCGCAGGCGTTGGGCCCCTGGAGCTGTGGTTGGGGCCCCCAGGGTTTAGGCCCCTGGAGGTATGGTTCGGGCGCTGTGGGGTTGGGCCCCTGGAGCTGGTGTTGGGGCCCCCTGGTTTTGAGTTCGTGGAGATTGTGTTGGGGCTCGCAGGGGTTGGGCCCCTGGAGCTGTGGTTGGGGCCCCCAGGGGTTAGGCCCCTGGAGGTGGGGTTTGGGCCCCCAGGAGTTAGGTTCCTGAAGCTATGGTTCGGGCGCTCAGGGGTTGGGCCCCTGGAGCTGGTGTTGGGGCCCCAAGGGGTTGGGCCCCTGGAGCTGGTGAGGGGCCCCAGGGGTTAGGTCCCTGGAGCTATGGTTCGGGAGCTCAGGGGTTGGGCCCGTGGAGCTGGGGTTGAGGGCCCCAGGGGTTGGGCCCCTGGAGCTGGGGTTGGGGCCACGGCGGTTACGCCCCTGGAGCTGGGGTTCGGCCCCTGGAGCTGGTGAGGGGCCCCAGGGGTTAGGCCCCTGGAGCTATGTTTCGGACGCTCAGGGGTTGGGTCCCTGGAGCTGGGGTCGAGGGCCCCAGAGGTTGGGCCCCTGGAGCTGGGGTTGGGGCCCCAGGGGTTACGCCCCTGGAGCTGGGGTTGGGGCCCCCAGGGGTTAGGCCCCTGGAGCTATGGTTCGGGCGCTCAGGTGTTTGGCCCCTGGAGCTGGTGTTGGGGCCCCCAGGGGTTGGGCCCCTGGAACTATTGTTCGGGCTCTCTGGGGTTGGGCCCCTGGAGCTGGTGTTGGGGCTCCCAGGGGTTGGGCCCCTGTAGCTGGGGTTGGGGCCCCCGGGGGTTAGACCCCTGGAGCTATGGTTCGGGCGCTCAGGGGTTGGACCCCTGGAGCTGGTGTTGGGGCATCCAGGGGTTAGGCCCCTGGAGCTGGGGTTGGGGCCCCCGGGGGTTAGGCCCCTGGAGCTGTGGTTCGTTCGCTCAGGGGTTGGGCCCCTGGAGCTGGTGTTGGGGCCCACAGGGATTAGGCCCCTGGAGCTATGGTTCTGGCGCTCAGGGATTTTGCCCCTGGAGCTGGTTTTGGGGCCCCCAGGGGTTGGGCTCCTGGAGCAGGTGTTGGGGCCCCCAAGGGTTGGGCCCCTGGAGCTGTGGTTGGGGCCCCCGGGGGTTAGGACCCTGGAGATATGGTTCGGGCGCTCAGGGGTTGGGCCTCTGTAGCTGGTGTTTGGACCCCCAGGGGTTGGGACCCTGGAGCTGGGGTTCGGGCCCCCGGGGGTTAGGTCCCTGGAGCTTTGGTTCGGGCGCTCAGGGGTTGGGCCCCTGGAGCTTGTGTTGGGTCCCCAAGGGGTTTTGCCCCTGGAGCTGGTGTTGGGGACCCAGGGTTTAGGCCCCTGGAGCTATGGTTCGGGGGCACTGGGGTTGGGCCCCTAGAGCTATAGTTCGGGCGCTCAGCGGTTGGGCCCCTGGAGCTGGGGTGGAGGGCCCCAGGGGTTCGGCCCCTAGAGCTAGTTTTGGGTCCCCCAAGGATTGGGCCCCTGGAGCTATGTTTCGGGCGCTCTGGGGTTGGACCCCTGGAGCTAGTGTTGGGGCCCCCAGGGGTTTGGCCCCTGGAGCTGTGGTTGGGGCCCCCAGGGGTTAGGCCTCTGGAGCTATGGGTCGGGCGCTCAGGGGTTGGGCCCCTGGAGCTGGTGTTGGGGCCCACAGGGGTTCGGACCCTGGAGCTGGGGTTGGGGCCCCCGGGGGTTAGGCTCCTGGAGCTATGGTTTGGGCGCTCAGGGGTTGGGCCCCTGGAGCTGGTGTTGGGGCCCCCAGGGGTTGGGCCCCTGGAGCTATGGTTAGGGCGCTCCGGGGTTCGGCCCCTGGAACTTGTGTTGGGGCCCCCAGGGGTTGGGCTCCTGGAGCTGGTGTTGGGGCCCCCAGGGGTTGGGCCCCTGAAGCTGGTGTTGGGGCCCCCAGGGGTTGGGCCCCTGGAGGTGGGGTTGGGGCCCTCGGGGCTTAGGCTTGTGCAGGTATGGTTCGGGCGCTCAGGGGTTGATCCCCTGGAACTGGGGTCGATGGCCCCAGGGGTTGGGCCCCTGGTGCTGGGGTTGGGGCCCCATGGGTTACGCCCCTGGAGCTGGGGTTGGGGCCCCCAGGGGTAAGGCCCTTGGAGCTATGGTTCAGTCGCTCAGGGGTTTGGTCCCTGGAGCTGGTGTTTGGGCCCCCAGGGGTTGGGCTCTTGGAGCTGGTGTTGGGGCCCCCAGTGGTTGGGCCCCTGGAGCTGGGGTTGGGGCCACCAGGGGTTAGGTCCATGGAGCTATGGTTCGGGCGCTCAGGGGTTGGGTCCCTGGAGTTGGTGTTGGGGCCCCAGGGGCTGGGCCCCTGCAGCTAGTGTTGGGGCCCCAGGGGTTAGACCCCTGGAGCTATGGTTCGGGCGCTCAGGGGTTTGGCCCCTGGAGCTGGTGTTGGGGCCCCCAGGGGTTGGGCCCCTGAAACTATGGTTCGGGCGCTCAGGGTTTGGGCCCCTGGAGCTGGTGGTGGGGCCCCCAGGGGTTGGGCCCCTGGAGCTGGGGTTGGGGCCCACAGGATTTAGGCCCCTGGAGCTATGGTTCGGGCTCTCAGGGGTTGGGCCCCTGGAGCTGGTGTTTCGGCCCCCAGGGGTTAGGCCCCTTGCGCTATGGTTCGGGCGCTCAGGGGTTGGGCCCTTGGAGCTAGCGTGCGGGCCCCCAGGGAATAGGACCCTAGAGCTATTGTTTGGGCACTCTGGGGTTGGGCCCCTGGAGCTGGTGTTGGGGCTCCCAGGGGTTGGGTCCTGGAGCTGGTGTTGGGGCCTCCAGGGGTTAGGCCCCTGGAGGTATTGTTTGGGCGCTCAGGGGTTGGGCCCTTGGAGCTGGTGTTGGGGCCCCCAGGGATTAGGCCCCTGGAGCTAAGGTTCGGGCGCTCAGGGGTTGGGACCCTGGAGCTGGTGTTGGGGCCCCAGGGGTTAGGCCCCTTGAGCTAAGGCTCGGGCGCTCAGGGGTTGGGCCGCTGGAGTTGGTGTTGCAGCTACCAGGGGTTGGGCCCCTGGAGCTATGGTTAGGGCGCTCCGGGGTTGGGCCCCTGGAACTTGTGTTGGGACCCCCAGGGGTTGGGCTCCTGGAGCGGGTGTTAGGGCCCCCAGGGGTTGGGTCCCTGGAGCTGTGGTTGGGGCCCTCGGGGTTTAGGCCCCTGGAGCTATGGTTCGGGCGCTCAGGGATTGGGACCCTGGAGCTGGTTTTGGGGCCTCCAGTGGTTGGGACCCTGGAGCTGGGGTTGGGGCCTCCAGGGGTTAGGCCCCTGGACCTTTTTTTCGGCCGCTCATGGGTTGGGCCCCTGGAGCTGGTGTTGGGGCCCCAAGGGGTTGGGCCCCTGGAGCTGGTGTTGGGGACCCTGGGGTTAGGCCCCTGGAGCTATGGTTCAGGCGCTCAGGGGTTGGGCCCCTGGAGCTATGGTTCGGGCGCTCAGGGGTTGGGCCGCTGGAGCTGGGGTGGAGGGCCCCAGGGGTTGAGCCCCTGGAGCTGGTGTTGGGGCCCCCAGGGATTGGGCCCCTGGAGCTATGTTTCGGGCGCTCTGGGGTTGGGCCCCTGGAGCTGGTGTTGGGGCCCCCAGGTTTTGAGTTCCTGGAGATTGTGTTGGGGCTCGCAGGCGTTGGGCCCCTGGAGCTGTGGTTGGGGCCCCCAGGGTTTAGGCCCCTGGAGGTATGGTTCGGGCGCTGTGGGGTTGGGCCCCTGGAGTTGGTGTTGTGGCCACCAGGGGTTGAGCCCCTGGAGCTATGGTTAGGGCGCTCCGGGGTTGGGCCCCTGGAACTTGTGTTGGGACCCCCAGGGGTTGGGCTCCTGGAGCTGGTGTTGGGGCCCCCAGGGGTTGGGCCCCTGGAGCTGTGGTTGGGGCCTTCGGGGGTTAGGCCCCTGGAGCTATGGTTCGGGCACTCAGGGGTTGGGCCCCTGAAACTGGTGTTGGGGCCCCCAGGGGTTGGGCCCCTGGAGCTGGGGTTGGGGCCCTCGGGGGTTAGGCCCCTGCAGCTATGGTTCGGGCGCTCAGGGATTGGGCCCCTGGAGATGGTGTTGGGGCCCCAAGGGGTGGGGCCCCTGGAGCTGGTGTTGGGGACCCAGGGGTTAGGCCCCTGGAGCTATGGTTCAGGCACTCAGGGGTTGGGCCCCTGGAGCTATGGTTCGGGCGCTCTGGGGTTGGGCCCCTGGAGCTGGTGTTGGGGACCCAGGTTTTAGGCCCGTGGAGCTATGGTTCAGGCACTCAGGGTTTGGACCCCTGGAGCTATGGTTCGGGCGCTCAGGGGTTGGTTCCCTGGAGCTAGGGTCGAGGGCCCCAGGGGTGGGGCCCCTGGAGCTGGTGTTGGGGCACCCAGGTTTTGAGTTCCTGGAGATTGTGTTGGGGCTCGCAGGGGTTGGGCCCCTGGAGCTGTGGTTGGGGCCCCCAGGGTTTAGGCCCCTGGAGCTATGGTTCGGGCGCTGTGGGGTTGGACCCCTGGAGCTGGTGTTGGGGCCCCCAGGTTTTGAGTTCCTGGAGATTGTGTTGGGGCTCACAGGGGTTGAGCCCCTGGAGCTGTGGTTGGGGCCCCCAGGGGTTAGGCCCCTGGAGCTATGGTTCGGGCGCTCAGGGGTTGGGCCCCTGGATCTGGTGTTGGGGAACCCAGGGGTTGGGCCTCTGGAGGTGGGGTTTGGGACCCGAGGAGTTAGGCCCCTAGAGCTATGGTTCGGAGCTCAGGGTTTGGGCCCCTGGATCTGGTGTTGGGGCCCCAAGAGGTTGGGCCCCTGGAGCTGGTGAGGGGCCCCAGGGGTTAGGCCCCTGGAGCTATGGTTCGGGCGCTCAGGGGTTGGGCCCCTGGAGCTGGGGTCGAGGGCCCCAGGGGTTGGGCCCCTGGAGCTGGGGTTGGGGCCCCGGGGGTTACGCCCCTGGAGCTGGGGTTGGGCCCCTGGAGCTGGTGAGGGGCCCCAGGGGTTAGGTCCCTGGAGCTATGGTTCGGACGCTCAGGGGTTGGGCCCCTGGAGCTGGGGTCGAGGGCCCCAGGGGTTGGGCCCCTGGAGCTGGGGTTGGGGCCCCGGGGGTTACGCCCCTGGAGCTGGGGTTGAGGCCCTCAGGGGTTAGGCCCCTGGAGCTATGGTTCGGGCCCCCGGGGGTTAGGCCCCTGGAGCTATGGTTCGGGCGCTCAGGGATTGAGCCCCTGGAGCTGGTTTTGGGGCCCCAGGGGTTAGGCCCCTGGAGCTATGGTTCGGGCACACAGGGGTTGGGCCCCTGAAACTGGTGTTGGGGCCCCCAGGGGTTGGGCCCCTGAGCTGGGGTTGGGGCTTTCGGGGGTTAGGCCCCTGCAGCTATGGTTCGGGCGCTCAGGGATTGGGCCCCTGGAGCTATGGTTCGGGCGCTCAGGGGTTGGGCCACTGGAGCTGGGGTGGAGGGCCCCAGGGGTTGGGCCCGTGGAGCTGGTGTTGGGGCCCCCAGGGATTGGGCCCCTGGAGCTATGTTTCGGGCGCTCTGGGGTTGGGCCCCTGGAGCTGGTGTTGGGGACCCAGGTTTTAGGCCCGTGGAGCTATGGTTCAGGCACTCAGGGGTTGGACCCCTGGAGCTGGGGTTGGGGCCCACAGGATTTAGGCCCCTGGAGCTATGGTTCGGGCTCTCAGGGGTTGGGCCCCTGGAGCTGGTGTTTCGGCCCCCAGGGGTTAGGCCCCTTGCGCTATGGTTCGGGCGCTCAGGGGTTGGGCCCTTGGAGCTAGCGTGCGGGCCCCCAGGGAATAGGACCCTAGAGCTATTGTTTGGGCACTCTGGGGTTGGGCCCCTGGAGCTGGTGTTGGGGCTCCCAGGGGTTGGGTCCTGGAGCTGGTGTTGGGGCCTCCAGGGGTTAGGCCCCTGGAGGTATTGTTCGGGCGCTCAGGGGTTGGGCCCTTGGAGCTGGTGTTGGGGCCCCCAGGGATTAGGCCCCTGGAGCTAAGGTTCGGGCGCTCAGGGGTTGGGACCCTGGAGCTGGTGTTGGGGCCCCAGGGGTTAGGCCCCTTGAGCTAAGGCTCGGGCGCTCAGGGGTTGGGCCGCTGGAGTTGGTGTTGCAGCTACCAGGGGTTGGGCCCCTGGAGCTATGGTTAGGGCGCTCCGGGGTTGGGCCCCTGGAACTTGTGTTGGGACCCCCAGGGGTTGGGCTCCTGGAGCGGGTGTTGGGGCCCCCAGGGGTTGGGTCCCTGGAGCTGTGGTTGGGGCCCTCGGGGTTTAGGCCCCTGGAGCTATGGTTCGGGCACTCAGGGGTTGGGCCCCTGAAACTGGTGTTGGGGCCCCCAGGGGTTGGGCCCCTGGAGCTGGGGTTGGGGCCCTCGAGGGTTAGGCCCCTGCAGCTATGGTTCGGGCGCTCAGGGATTGGGACCCTGGAGCTGGTTTTGGGGCCTCCAGTGGTTGGGACCCTGGAGCTGGGGTTGGGGCCCAAAGGATTTAGGCCCCTGGAGCTATGGTTCGGGCTCTCAGGGGTTGGGCCTCTGGAGCTGGTGTTGGGGCCCCCAGGGGTTAGGCCCCTGGAGCTATGGTTCGGGCGCTCAGGGTTTGGGCCGCTGGAGCTGGTGTTGGGGCCCCTGACCTAATGTCACCCCTTGCTCTCCCATCCCCCACACAGACAGTCCCGACTCCATCACAGTAATGCCCAGACATTTCACGCATGGAGCAACAGTAACTCTGTGTGGCCATGCAGGGTAATGCCCAGAGCATTTCCTGCATGGAGCAAGAGTGACACCGTGTGGCCACATAGGGTAGTGCACAGAGCATTTCCCCGCATGGAGCTATGGTTCGGGAGCTCTGGGGTTGGGCCCCTGTAGCTGGTGTTGGGACTCCCAGGGGTTGGGCCCCTGGAGATGGTGGGGCCCCAGGGGTTAAGTCCCTTGTGCTATGGTTCGGGCGCTCAGGGGTTGGGCCCTTGGAGCTGGCGTGCGGGCCCCCAGGGAATAGGCCCCTAGAGCTATGGTTTGGGCACTCTGGGGTTGGGCCCCTGGAGCTAGTGTTGGGGCTCCCAGGGGTTGGGCTCCTGGAGCCTGTGTTGGGGCCACCAGGGGTTAGGCCCCTGGAGGTATTGTTCGGGCGCTTAGGCGTTGGGACCTTGGAGCTGGTGTTTGGGACCCCAGGAGTTGGACCCCTGGAGCTGGTGTTGGGGCCCCAGGGGTTAGGCCCCTTGAGCTAAGGCTCGGGCGCTCAGAGGTTGGGCCGCTGGAGTTGGTGTTGCGGCCACCAGGGGTTGGTCCCCTGGAACTATGGTTAGGGCGCTCCGGGGTTGGGCCCCTGGAACTTGTGTTAGGACCCCCAGGGGTTGGGCTCCTGGAGCTGGTGTTGGGGCCCCCAGGGGTTGGGCCCCTGGAGCTGTGGTTGGGGCCCTCGGGGGTTAGGCCCCTGGAGCTATGGTTCGGGCACTCAGGGGTTGGGCCCCTGAAACTAGTGTTGGGGCCCCCAGGGGTTGGGCCCCTGGAGCTGGGGTTGGGGCCCTCGAGGGTTAGGCCCCTGCAACTATGGTTCGGGCGCTCAGGGATTGGGCCCCTGGAGCTGGTTTTGGGGCCTCCAGTGGCTGGGACCCTGGAGCTGGGGTTGGGGCCTCCAGGGGTTAGGCCCCTGGATCTTTGGTTCGGCCGCTCAAGGGTTGGGCCCCTGGAGCTTGTGTTGGGGCCCCAAGGGGTTGAGCCCCTGGAGCTGGTGTTGGGGACCCAGGGGTTAGGCCCCTGGAGCTATGCTTCAGGCGCTCATGGGTTGGGCCCCTGGAGCTATAGTTCGGGCGCTCAGGGGTTGGGCCCCTGGAGCTGGGGTGGAGGGCCCCAGGGGTTGGGCCCCTGGAGCTGGTGTTGGGGCCCCCAGGGATTGGGCCCCTGGAGGTATGTTTCGGGCGCTCTGGGGTTGGGCCCCTGGAGCTGGTGTTGGGGACCCAGGTTTTAGGCCCGTGGAGCTATGGTTCAGGCACTCAGGGGTTGGACCCCTGGAGCTATGGTTCGGGCGCTCAGGGGTTGGTTCCCAGGAGCTAGGGTCGAGGGCCCCAGGGGTGGGGCCCCTGGAGCTGGTTTGGGGCCCCCAGGTTTTGAGTTCCTGGAGATTGTGTTGGGGCTCGCAGGGATTGGGCTCTTGGAGCTGGTGTTGGGGCCCCCAGGGATTGGGCCCCTGGAGCTGGGGTTGGGGCCCCCAGGGGTTAGGTCCATGGAGCTATGGTTCGGGCGCTCAAGGGTTATGTCCCTGGAGTTGGTGTTGGGGCCCCAGGGGCTTGGCCCCTGCAGCTAGTGTTGGGGCCCCAGGGATAGACTCCTGGAGCTATGGTTCGGGCGCTCAGGGTTTGGGCCCCTGGAGCTGGTGGTGGGGCCCCCAGGGGTTGGGCCCCTGGAGCTGGGGTTGGGGCCCACAGGAATTAGGCCCCTGGAGCTATGGTTCGGGCTCTCAGGGGTTGGGCCCCTGGAGCTGGTGTTGGGGCCCCCAGGGATTAGGCCCCTGGAGCTATGGTTCGGGCGCTCAGGGGTTGGGCCGCTGGAGCTGGTGTTGGGGCCCCTGACCTAATGTCACCCCTTGCTCTCCCATCCCCCACACAGACAGTCCCGACTCCATCACAGTAATGCCCAGACATTTGACGCATGGTGCAACAGTAACACTGTGTGGCCATGCAGGGTAATGCCCAGAGCATTTTCTGCATGGAGCAAGAGTGACACCGTGTGGCCACATAGGGTAGTGCACAGAGCATTTCCCCGCATGGAGCTATGGTTCGGGAGCTCTGGGGTTTGGCCCCTGCAGCTGGTGTTGGGACTCCCAGGGGTTGGGCCCCTGGAGCTGGTGTTGGGGCCCCAGGGGTTAAGCCCCTTGCGCTATGGTTCGGGCGCTCAGGGGTTGGGCCCTTGGAGCTGGCGTGCGGGCCCCCAGGGAATAGGCCCCTAGAGCTATGGTTTGGGCACTCTGGGGTTGGGCCCCTGGAGCTGGTATTGGGGCTCCCAGGGGTTGCGCCCCTGGAGCTGGTGTTGGGGCCCTCAGGGATTAGGCCCCTGGAGCTATGGTTCTGGCGCTCAGGGATTGGGCCCCTGGAGCTGGTTTTGGGGCCCCCAGGGGTTGGGCTCCTGGAGCAGGTGTTGGGGCCCCCAGGGGTTGGGCCCGTGGAGCTGTGGTTGGGGCCCCCGGGGGTTAGGCCCCTGGAGCTATTGTTCGGGCGCTCAGGGGTTGGGGCCCTTTAGCTGGTGTTTGGACCCCCAGGGGTTGGGCCCCTGGAGCTGTGGTTCGGGCCCCCGGGGGTTAGGCCCCTGGAGCTATGGTTCGGGCGCTCAGGGATTGAGCCCCTGGAGCTAGTGTTGGGGCCCCCAGGGGTTGGGCTCCTGGAGTTGGTGGTGCCCGCAGGGGTTGGGCCCCTGGAGCTGTGGTTGGGGCCCCCAGGGGTTAGGGGTCTTGAGCTATGGTTCGGGCGCTCTGGGGTTGGGCCCCTGGAGCTGGTGTTGGGGCTTCCAGGGATTGGACTCTTGGAGCTGGTGTTGGGGCCCCCAGGGGTTGGGCCCCTGGAGCTGGGGTTGGGGCCACCAGGGGTTAGGTCCATGGAGCTATGGTTCGGGCGCTCAAGGGTTGGGTCCCTGGAGTTTTTGTTGGGGCCCCAGGGGCTTGGCCCCTGCAGCTAATGTTGGGGCCCCAGGGGTTAGACCCCTGGAGCTATGGTTCGGGCGCTCAGGGTTTGGACCCCTGGAGCTGGTGGTGGGGCCCTCAGGGGTTGGGCCCCTGGAGCTGGGGTTGGGGCCCACAGGATTTAGGCCCCTGGAGCTATGGTTCGGGCTCTCAGGGGTTGGGCCCCTGGAGCTGGTGTTGGGTCTCCCAGGGGTTGGGCCCCTTGAGATGGTGGGGCCCCAGGGGTTAAGCCCCTTGCGCTATGGTTCGGGCGCTCAGGGGTTGGGCCCTTGGAGCTGGCGTGCGGGCCCCCAGGGAATAGGCCCCTAGAGCTATGGTTTGGGCACTCTGGGGTTGGGCCCCTGGAGCTAGTGTTGGGGCTCCCAGGGGTTGGGCTCCTGGAGCTGGCGTTGGGGCCTCCAGGGGTTAGGCCCCTGGAGGTATTGTTCGGGCGCTCAGGCGTTGGGACCTTGGAGCTGGTGTTGGGGACCCCAGGAGTTGGATCCCTGGAGCTGGTGTTGGGGCCCCAGGGGTTAGGCCCCTTGAGCTAAGGCTCGGGCGCTCAGGGTTTGGGCCGCTGGAGTTGGTGTTGCGGCCACCAGGGGTTGGGCCCCTGGAGCTATGGTTAGGGCGCTCCGGGGTTGGGCCCCTGGAACTTGTGTTAGGACCCCCAGGGGTTGGGCTCCTGGAGCTGGTGTTGGGGCCCCCAGGGGTTGGGCCCCTGGAGCTGTGGTTGGGGCCCTCGGGGGTTAGGCCCCTGGAGCTATGGTTCGGGCACTCAGGGGTTGGGCCCCTGAAACTGGTGTTGGGGCCCCCAGGGGTTGGGCCCCTGGAGCTGGGGTTGGGGCCC
Source organism: Gopherus flavomarginatus (assembly GCF_025201925.1). NCBI lineage: Eukaryota > Metazoa > Chordata > Testudines > Testudinidae > Gopherus > Gopherus flavomarginatus. The sequence goes on along the minus strand of NW_026114680.1, from coordinate 17,551 downwards.
TCGGGGGTTAGGCCCCTGCAGCTATGGTTCGGGCGCTCAGGGATTGGGCCCCTGGAGCTGGTTTTGGGGTCTTCAGTGGTTGGGACCCTGGAGCTGGGGTTGGGGCCTCCAGGGGTTAGGCCCCTGGATCTTTGGTTCGGCCGCTCATGGGTTGGGCCCCTGGAGCTGGTGTTGGGGCCCCAAGGGGTTGGGCCCCTGGAGCTGGTGTTGGGGACCCAGAGGTTAGGCCCCTGGAGCTATGGTTCAGGCGCTCAGGGGTTGGGCCCCTGGAGCTATAGTTCGGGCGCTCAGGGGTTGGGCCCCTGGAGCTGGGGTGGAGGGCCCCAGGGGTTGGGCCCCTGGAGCTGCTGTTGGGGCCCCCAGGGATTGGGCCCCTGGAGGTATGTTTCGGGCGCTCTGGGGTTGGGCCCCTGGAGCTGGTGTTTGGGACCCAGGTTTTAGGCCCGTGGAGCTATGGTTCAGGCACTCAGGGGTTGGACCCCTGGAGCTATGGTTCGGGCGCTCAGGGGTTGGTTCCCAGGAGCAAGGGTCGAGGGCCCCAGTGGTTGGGCCCCTGGAGGTGATTTGGGGCCCCCAGGTTTTGAGTTCCTGGAGATTGTGTTGGGGCTCGCAGGGATTGGGCTCTTGGAGCTGGTGTTGGGGCCCCCAGGGGTTGGGCCCCTGGAGCTGGGGTTGGGGCCACCATGGGTTAGGATCATGGAGCTATGGTTCGGGCGCTCAAGGGTTGGGTCCCTGGAGTTGGTGTTGGGGCCCCAGGGGCTGGGCCCCTGCAGCTAGTGTTGGGGCCCCAGGGGTTAGACCCCTGGAGCTATGGTTCGGGCGCTCAGGGTTTGGGCCCCTGGAGCTGGTGGTGGTGCCCCCAGGGGTTGGGCCCCTGGAGCTGGGGTTGGGGCCCACAGGATTTAGGTCCCTGGAGCTATGGTTCGGGCTCTCAGGGGTTGGGCCCCTGGAGCTGGTGTTGGGGCCCCAGGGATTAGGCCCCTGGAGCTATGGTTCGGGCGCTCAGGGGTTGGGCCGCTGGAGCTGGTGTTGGGGCCCCTGACCTAATGTCACCCCTTGCTCTCCCATCCCCCACACAGACAGTCCCGACTCCATCACAGTAATACCCATCATTTCACGCATGGAGCAACAGGAACACTGTGTGTCCATGCAGGGTAATGCCCAGAGCATTTCCTGCATGGAGCAAGAGTGACACCGTGTGGCCACATAGGGTAGTGCACAGAGCATTTCCCTGCATGGAGCTATGGTTCGGGAGCTCTAGGGTTGGGCCCCTGTAGCTGGTGTTGGGACTCCCAGGGGTTGGGCCCCTGGAGATGGTGGGGCCCCAGGGGTTAAGCCCCTTGCGCTATGGTTCGGGCGCTCAGGGGTTGGGCCCTTGGAGCTGGCGTGCGGGCCCCCAGGGAATAGGCCCCTAGAGCTATGGTTTGGGCACTCTGGGGTTGGGCCCCTGGAGCTAGTGTTGGGGCTCCCAGGGGTTGGGCTCCTGGAGCTGGTGTTGGGGCCTCCAGGGGTTAGGCCCCTGGAGGTATTGTTCGGGCGCTCCGGCGTTGGGACCTTGGAGCTGGTGTTGGCGACCCCAGGAGTTGGACTCCTGGAGCTGGTGTTGGGGCCCCAGGGGTTAGGCCCCTTGAGCTAAGGCTCGGGCGCTCAGGGGTTGGGCCGCTGGAGTTGGTGTTGCGGCCACCAGGGGTTGGGCCCCTGGAGCTATGGTTAGGGCGCTCCGGGGTTGGTCAACTGGAACTTGTGTTAGGACCCCCAGGGGTTGGGCTCCTGGAGCTGGTGTTGGGGCCCCCAGGGGTTGGGCCCCTGGAGCTGTGGTTGGGGCCCTCGGGGGTTAGGCCCCTGGAGCTATGGTTCGGGCACTCAGGGGTTGGGCCCCTGAAACTGGTGTTGGGGCCCCCAGGGGTTGGGCCCCTGGAGCTGGGGTTGAGGCCCTCGGGGGTTAGGCCCCTGCAGCTATGGTTCGGGCGCTCAGGGATTGGGCCCCTGGAGCTGGTTTTGGGGCCTCCAGTGGTTGGGACCCTGGAGCTGGGGTTGGGGCCTCCAGGGGTTAGGCCCCTGGATCTTTGGTTCGGCCGCTCATGGGTTGGGCCCCTGGAGCTGGTGTTGGGGCCCCAAGGGGTTGGGCCCCTGTAGCTGGTGTTGGGGACCCAGGGGTTAGGCCCCTGGAGCTATGGTTCAGGCGCTCAGGGGTTGGGCCCCTGGAGCTATAGTTCGGGCGCTGAGGGGTTGGGCCCCTGGAGCTGAGGTGGAGGGTCCCAGGGGTTGGGCCCCTGGAGCTGGTGTTGGGGCCCCCAGGGATTGGGCCCCTGGAGGTATGTTTCGGGCGCTCTGGGGTTGGGCCCCTGGAGCTGGTGTTGGGGACCCAGGTTTTAGGCCCATGGAGCTATGGTTCCGGCACTCAGGGGTTGGACCCCTGGAGCTATGGTTCGGGCGCTCAGGGGTTGGTTCCCAGGAGCTAGGGTCGAGGGCCCCAGGGGTGGGGCCCCAGGAGCTGGTTTGGGGCCCCCAGGTTTTGAGTTCCTGGAGATTGTGTTGGGGCTCGCAGGGATTGGGCTCTTGGAGCTGGTATTGGGGCCCCCAGGGGTTGGGCCCCTGGAGCTGGGGTTGGGGCCACCAGGGGTTAGGTCCATGGAGCTATGGTTCGGGCGCTCAAGGGTTGGGTCCCTGGAGTTGGTGTTGGGGCCCCAGGGGCTTGGCCACTGCAGCTAGTGTTGGGGCCCCAGGGGTTAGACCCCTGGAGCTATGGTTCGGGCGCTCAGGGTTTGGGCCCCTGGAGCTTGTGGTGGGGCCCCCAGGGGTTGGGCCCCTGGAGCTGGGGTTGGGGCCCACAGGATTTAGGCCCCTGGAGCTATGGTTCGGGCTCTCAGGGGTTGGGCCCCTGGAGCTGGTGTTGGGGCCCCCAGGGATTAGGCCCCTGGAGCTATGGTTCGGGCGCTCAGGGGTTGGGCTGCTGGAGCTGGTGTTGGGGCCCCTGACCTAATGTCACCCCTTGCTCTCCCATCCCCCACACAGACAGTCCCGACTCCATCACAGTAATGCCCAGAGCATTTCCTGCATGGAGCAAGAGTGACACCGTGTGGCCACATAGGGTAGTGCACAGAGCATTTCCCCGCATGGAGCTTTGGTTCGGGACCTCTGGGGTTGGGCCCCTGCAGCTGGTGTTGGGACTCCCAGGGGTTGGGCCCCTGGAGCTGGTGTTGGGGCCCCAGGGGTGAAGCCCCTTGCGCTATGGTTCGGGCGCTCAGGGGTTGGGCCCTTGGAGCTGGCGTGCGGGCCCCCAGGGAATAGGCCCCTAGAGCTATGGTTTGGGCACTCTGGGGTTGGGGCCCTGGAGCTGGTTTTGGGGCTCCCAGGGTTTGGGCCCCTGGAGCTGGTGTTGGGGCCCTCAGGGATTAGGCCCCTGGAGCTATGGTTCTGGCGCTCAGGGATTGGGCCCCTGGAGCTGGTTTTGGGGCCCCCAGGGGTTGGGCTCCTGGAGCAGGTGTTGGGGCCCCCAGGGGTTGGGCCCCTGGAGCTGGGGTTCGGGCCCACGGGGGTTAGGCCCCTGGAGCTATGGTTCGGGCGCTCAGGGGTTGGGCCCCTGTAGCTTGTGTTTGGACCCCCAGGGGTTGGGCCCCTGGAGCTGGGATTGGGGCCTCCAGGGGTTAGGCCCCTGGAGCTTTGGTTCGGGCGCTCAGGGGTTGGGCCCCTGGAGCTTGTGTTGGGTCCCCAAGGGGTTTTGCCCCTGGAGCTGGTGTTGTGGACCCAGGGGTTAGGCCCCTGGAGCTATGGTTCGGGCGCACAGGGGTTGGGCCTCTGGAGCTATGTTTCGGGCGCTCTGGGGTTGGGCCCCTGGAGCTAGTGTTGGGGCCCCCAGGGGTTGGGTCCCTGGAGCTGGTGGTGCCCGCAAGTGTTGGGCCCCTGGAGCTGTGGTAGGGGCCCCCAGGGTTTAGGCCTCTGGAGCTATGGTTCGGGCGCTCAGGGGTTGGGCCCCTGGAGCTGGTGTTGGGGCCCACAGGGGTTCGGACCCTGGAGCTGGGGTTGGGGCCCCCGGGGGTTAGACCCCTGGAGCTATGGTTTGGGCGCTCAGGGGTTGGGCCCCTTGAGCTGGGGTTTGGGCCCTCGGGGGTTAGGCCTCTGCAGCTATGGTTCGGGCGCTCACGGGTTGGGCCCCTGGAACTGGGGTCGAGGGCCCCAGGGGTTGGGCCCCTGGAGCTGGGGTTGGGGCCCCGTGGGTTACGCCCCTGGAGCTGGGGTTGGCTCCCCCAGGGGTTAGGCCCCTGGAGCTATGGTTCGGGCGCTTAGGGGTTTGGCCCGTGGAGCTGGTGTTGGGGCCCCCAGGGGTTGGGCCCCTGGAACTATGGTACAGGCGCTCTGGGGTTGGGCCCCTGGAGCTGGTGTTGGGGCTCCGAGGGATTGGGCTCTTCGAACTGGTGTTGGGGCCCCCAGGGAATAGACCCCTAGAGCTATGGTTTGGGCACCCTGGGGTTGGGCCCCTGGAGCTGGTGTTGGGGCTCCCAGGGGTTGGGCCCCTGGAGCTGGTGTTGCGGCCCTCAGGGATTAGGCCCCTGGAGCTATGGTTCTGGCGTTCAGGGATTGGGCCCCTGGAGCTGGTTTTGGGGCGCCCAGGGGTTGGGCTCCTGGATTAGGTGTTGGGGCCCCCAGGGGTTTGGGCCCCTGGAGCTGGTTTTGGGGCCCCGTGGGTTACGCCCCTGGAGCTGGGGTTGGGGCCCCCAGGGGGTTGGGGCCCTCGGGGGTTAGGCCTGTGCAGCTATGGTTCGGGCGCTCAGGGGTTGGGCCCCTGGAACTGGGGTCGAGGGCCCCAGGGGTTGGGCCCCTGGAGCTGGGGTTGGGGCCCCAGGGGTTAAGCCCCTGACGCTATGGTTTGGGCGCTCAGGGGTTGGGCCCTTGGAGCTATGGTTCGGGCGCTCAGGGGTTGGGCCCCTGGAACTGGGGTCGAGGGCCTCAGGGGTTGGGCTCCTGGAGCTGGTGTTGTGGCCTCCAGGGGTTAGGCCCCTGGAGGTATTGTTCGGGCGCTCAGGGTTTGGGCCCTTGGAGCTGGCGTGCGGGCCCCCAGGGAATAGGCCACTAGAGCTGTGGTTTGGGCACTCTGGGGTTGGGCCCCTGGAGCTGGTGTTGGGGCTCCCAGAGGTTTGGCTCCTGGAGCTGGTGTTGGGGCCTCCACGGGTTAGGCCCCTGGAGGTATTGTTCGGGCGCTCAGGGGTTGGGCCCTTGGAGCTGCTGTTGGGGCCCCCAGGGATTAGGCCCCTGGATCTAAGGTTCGGGCGCTCAGGGGTTGGGACCCTGGAGCTGGTGTTGGGGACCCCAGGAGTTGGGCCCCTGAAGCTCGTGTTGGGGCCCTAGGGGTTAGGCCCCTTGAGCTAAGGCTCGGGCGCTCAGGGGCTGGGCCGCTGGAGTTGGTGTTGCGGCCACCAGGGGTTGGGCCCCTGGAGCTATGGTTAGGGCGCTCCGGGGTTGGGCCCCTGGAACTTGTCTCGGGACCCCCAGGGGTTGGGCTCCTGGAGCTGTGGTTGGGGCCCTCGGGGGTTAGGCCCCTGGAGCTATGGTTCGGGCACTCAGGGGTTGGGACCCTGAAACTGGTGGTGGGGCCCCCAGGGGTTGGGCCCCTGGAGCTGGGGTTGGGGCCCTCGGGGGTTAGGCCCCTGCAGCTATGGTTCGGGGGCTCAGGGATTGGGCCCCTGGAGCTGGTTTTGGGGCCTCCAGTGGTTGGGACCCTGGAGCTGGGGTTGGGGCCTCCAGGGGTTAGGCCCCTGGATCTTTGGTTCGGCCGCTCATGGGTTGGGCCCCTGGAGCTGGTGTTGGGGCCCCAAGGGGTTGGGCCCCTGGAGCTGGTGTTGGGGACCCAGGGGTTAGGCCCCTGGAGCTATGGTTCAGGCGCTCAGGGGTTGGGCCCCTGGAGCTATGGTTCGGGCGCTAAGGGGTTGGGCCCCTGGAGCTGGGGTGGAGGGCCCCAGGGGTTGGGCCCCTGGAGCTTGTGTTTGGGCCCCCAGGGATTGGGCCCCTGGAGCTATGTTTCGGGCGCTCTTTGGTTGGGCCCCTGGAGCTGGTGTTGGGGACCCAGGTTTTAGGCCCGTGGAGCTATGGTTCAGGCACTCAGGGGTTGGACCCCTGGAGCTATGGTTCGGGCGCTCAGGGGTTGGTTCCCTGGAGCTAGGGTCGAAGGCCCCAGTGGTGGGGCCCCTGGAGCTGGTGTTGGGGCCTCCAGGTTTTGAGTTCCTGGAGACTGTGTTGGGGCTCGCAGGGGTTGGGCCCCTGGAGCTGTGGTTGGGTCCCCCAAGGTTTAGGCCACTGGAGCTATGGTTCGGGCGCTGTGGGGTTGGGCCTCTGTTGCTGGTGGTGGGGCCCCCAGGTTTTGAGTTCCTAGAGATTCTGTTGGGGCTCGCAGGGGTTAGGCCCCTGGAGCTGTGGTTGGGGCCCCCAGGGGTTAGGCCCCTGGAGCTATGGTTCGGGCGCTCGGGGTTGGGCCCCTGGAGCTGGTGTTGGGGCCCCCAGGGGTTGGGCCCCTGGAGGTGGGGTTTGGGCCCCCAGGAGTTAGGCCCCTAGAGCTATGGTTCGGGCGCTCATGGGTTGGGCCCTGGAGCTGGTGTTGGGGCCCGAAGGGGTTGGGCCCCTGGAGCTGGTGAGGGGCCCCAGGGGTTAGGCCCCTGGAGCTATGGTTCGGGCGCTCAGGGGTTGGGCCCCTGGAGCTGGGGTCGAGGGCCCCAGGGGTTGGGCCCCTGGAGCTGGGGTTGGGGCCCCGGGAGTTACGCCCCTTTAGCTGGTGTTGGGCCCCTGGAGCTGGTGAGGCCCCCCACTGGTTAGGCCTCTGGAGCTATGGTTCGGACGCTCAAGGGTTGGGCCCCTGGAGCTGGGGTCGAGGGCCCCAGGGGTTGGGCCCCTGGAGCTGGGGTTGGGGCCCCAAGGGGTTAGGCCCCTGGAGCTATGGTTCGGGCGCTCAGGGGTTTGGCCCCTGGAGCTTGTGTTGGGGCCCCCAGGGGTTGGGCCCCTGGAACTATGGTTCGGGCTCTCTGGGGTTGGGCCCCTGGAGCTGGTGTTGGGGCTCCCAGGGGTTGGGCTCTTGGAGCTGGTGTTGGGGTCCCCAGGGGTTGGGTCCCTGTAGCTGGGGTTGGGGCCCCCGGGGGTTAGAACCCTGGAGCTATGGTTCGGGCGCTCAGGGGTTGGACCCCTGGAGCTGGTTTTGGGCCATCCAGGGGTTGGGCCCCTGGAGCTATGGTTCGGGCGCTCCGGGGTTGGGCCGCTGGAGCTGGTGTTGGGGCCCCTGACCTAATGTCACCCCTTGCTCTCCCATCCCCCACACAGACAGTCCCGACTCCATCACAGTAATGCCCAGACATTTCACGCATGGAGCAACAGTAACACTGTGTGGCCATGCAGGGTAATGCCCAGAGCATTTCCTGCATGGAGCAAGGGTGACACAGTGTGGCCACATAGGGTAGTGCACAGAGCATTTCCCCGCATGGAGCTATGGTTCGGGAGCTCTGGGGTTGGGCCCCTGTAGCTAGTGTTGGGAGTCCCAGGGGTTGGGCCCCTGGAGCTGGTGTTGGGGCCCTCAGGGATTAGGCCCCTGGAGCTATGGTTCGGGCGCTCAGGGGTTGGGCCCCTGTAGCTGGTGTTTGGACCCCCAGGGGTTGGGCCCCTGGAGCTGGGGTTCGGGCACCCGGGGGTTAGGCCCCTGGAGCTATGGTTCGGGCGCTCAGGGATTGAGCCCCTGGAGCTCGTTTTGGGGCCCCCAGGGGCTGGGCCCCTGCAGCTAGTGTTGGGGCCCCAGGGGTTAGACCCCTGGAGCTATGGTTCGGGCGCTCAGCGTTTGGGCACCTAGAGCTGGTGGTGGGGCCCCCAGGGGTTGGGCCCCTGGAGCTGGGGTTGGGGCCCACAGGATTTAGGCCCCTGGAGCTATGGTTCGGGCTCTCAGGTGTTGGGCCCCTGGAGCTGGTGTTAGGGCCCCAGGGGCTGGGCCCCTGGAGCTGGGATTGGGGCCTCCAGGGGTTAGGCCCCTGGAGCTTTGGTTCGGGCGCTCAGGGGTTGGGCCCGTGGAGCTTGTGTTGGGTCCCCAAGGGGTTTTGCCCCTGGAGCTAGTGTTGGGGACCCAGGGGTTAGGCCCCTGGAGCTATGGTTCGGGCGCACAGGGTTTGGGCCCCTGGAGCTATAGTTCGGGCGCTCAGCGGTTGGGCCCCTGGAGCTGGGGTGGAGGGCCCCAGGGGTTGGGCCACTGGAGCTAGTGTTGGGGCCCCCAGGGATTGGGCCCCTGGAGCTATGTTTCGGGCGCTCTGGGGTTGGGCCCCTGAAGCTAGTGTTGGGGCCCCCAGGGGTTGGGCTCCTGGAGCTGGTGGTGCCCGCAGGGGTTGGGCCCATGGAGCTGTGGTTGGGGCCCCCAGGGGTTAGGCCTCTGGAGCTATGGTTCGGGTGCTCAGGGGTTGGGCCCCTGGAGCTGGTGTTGGGGCCCACAGGGGTTCGGACCCTGGAGCTGGTGTTGGGGCCCCCAGGGGTTGGGCCCCTGGAGCTATGGTTAGGGCGCTCCAGGGTTCGGCCCCTGGAACTTGTGTTGGGGCCCCCAGGGGTTGGGCCCCTGGAGCTGGGGTTGGAGCCCTGTGGGCTACGCCCCTGGAGCTGGAGTTGGGGCCCCCAGGGGTTAGGCCCCTGGAGCTATGGTTCGGGCGCTCAGGGGTTTGGCCCCTGGAGCTGGTGTTGGGGCCCCCAGGGGTTGGGCCCCTGGAACTATGGTTCAGGCGCTCTGGGGTTGGGCCCCTGGAGCTGGTGTTGGGGCTCCCAGGGATTGGGCTCTTGGAGCTGGTGTTGGGGCCCCCAGGGGTTGGGCCCCTGGAGCTCGGGTTGGGGCCACCAGAGGTTAGGTCCATGGAGCTATGGTTCGGGCGCTCAGGGGTTGGGTCCCTGGAGTTGGTGTTGGGGCCCCAGGGGCTGGGCCCCTGCAGCTTGTGTTGGGGCCCCAGGGGTTAGACCCCTGGAGCTATGGTTCGGGCGGTCAGGGTTTGGGCCCCTGGAGCTGGTGGTGGGGTCCCCAGGTGTTGGGGCCGTGGAGCTGGGGTTGGGCCCCACGGGATTTAGGCCCCTGGACTTATGGTTCGGGCTCTCAGGGGTTGGGCCCCTGGAGCTATGGTTCGGGCGCTCAGGGGTTCGGCCGCTGGAGCTGGTGTTGGGGCTGCCAGGGGTTGGGCTCGTGGAGCTGGTGTTGGGGCCTCCAGGGGTTAGGCCCCTGGAGGTATTGTTCGCGCGCTCAGGGGTTGGGCCCCTGGAGCTGGTGTTGGGGCCCACAGGGGTTCGGACCCTGGAGCTAGGGTTGGGGCCCCCAGGGGTTGGGCCCCTGAAGCTATGGTTAGGGCGCTCCGGGGTTCGGCCCCTGGAGCTGGTGTTGGGGCCCTCAGGGATTAGGCCCCTGGAGCTATGGTTCTGGCGCTCAGGGGTTGGGCCCTTGGAGCTGGCGTGCGGGCCCCCAGGGAATAGGCCCCTAGAGCTACGGTTTGGGCACTCTGGGGTTGGGCCCCTGGAGCTGGTGTTGGGGCCCTCAGGGATTAGGCCCCTGGAGCTATGGTTCTGGCGCTCAGGGATTTTGCCCCTGGAGCTGGTTTTGGGGCCCCCAAGGGTTGGGCTCCTGGAGCAGGTGTTGGGGCCCCCAGGGTTTTGGACCCTGGAGCTGGTGGTTGGGCCCCCAGGGGTTGGGCCCCTGGAACTATGGTTCAGGCGCTCTGGGGTTGGGCCCCTGGAGCTGGTGTTGTGGCTCCCAGGGGCTGGGCCCCTGGAGCTGGGGTTAGGGCCCCGTGGGTTACGCCCCTGGAGCTGGGGTTGGGGCCCCCAGGGGTTAGGCCCCTGGAGGTATGGTTCGAGCGCTCATGGATTTGGCCCCTGGAGCTGGTGTTGGGGCCCCCAGGGGTTGGGCCCCTGGAACTATGGTTCGGGCTCTCTGGGGTTTTGCCCCTGGAGCTGGTGTTGGGGCTCCCAGGGGTTGGGCTCTTGGAGCTGGTGTTGGGGCCCCCAGGGGTTGGGCCCCTGGAGCTGGGATTGGGGCCACCAGGGGTTAGGTCCATGGAGCTATGGTTCGGGCGCTCAGGGGTTGGGTCCCTGGAGTTGGTGTTGGGGCCCCAGGGGCTGGGCCCCTGCAGCTAGTGTTGGGGCCCCAGGGGTTAGACCCCTGGAGCTATGGTTCGGGCATTCAGGGTTTGGGCCCCTGGAGCTGGTGGTGGAGCCCCCAGGGTTTGGGCCCCTGGAGCTGGGGTTGGGGCCCACAGGATTTAGGCCCCTGGAGCTATTGTTCGGGCGCTCAGTGGTTGGGCCGCTGGAGCTGGTGTTGGGGCCCCTGACCTAATGTCACCCCTTGCTCTCCCATCCCCCACACAGACAGTCCCGACTCCTTCACAGTAATGCCCAGACATTTCACGCATGAAGCAACAGTAACACTGTGTGGCCATGCAGGGTAATGCCCAGAGCATTTCCTGCATGGAGCAAGAGTGACACCGTGTGGCCACATAGGGTAGTGCAGAGAGCATTTCCCCGCATGGAGCTATTGTTCGGGAGCTCTGGGGTTGGGCCCCTGTAGCTGGTGATGGGACTCCCAGGGGTTGGGCCCCTGGAGCTGGTGTTGGGGCCCCAGGGGTTAAGCCCCTTGCGCTATGGTTCGGGCGCTCAGGGGTTGGGCCCTTGGAGCTGGCGTGCGGGCCCCCAGGGAATAGGCCCCTAGAGCTATGGTTTGGGCACTCTGGGGTTGGGCCCCTGGATCTGGTGTTGGGGCTCCCAGGGGTTGGGCCCCTGGAGCTGGTGTTGGGGCCCTCAGGGATTAGGCCCCTGGAGCTATGGTTCTGGCGCTCAGGGATTGTGCCCCTGGAGCTGGTTTTGGGGCCCCCAGGGGTTGTGCTCCTGGAGCAGGTGTTGGGGCCCCCAGGGTTTTGGCCCCTGGAGCTGGTGTTGGGGCCCCCAGGGGTTGCGCCCCTGGAACTATGGTTCAGGCGCTCTGGGGTTGGGCCCCTGGAGCTGGTGTTGGGGCCCCTGACCTAATGTCACCCTTTGCTCTCCCATCCCCCACACAGACAGTCCCGACTCCATCACAGTAATGCCCAGACATTTCACGCATGGAGCAACAGTAACACTGTGTGGCCATGCAGTGTAATGCCCAGAGCATTTCCTGCATGGAGCAAGAGTGACACCGTGTGGCCACATAGGGTAGTGCACAGAGCATTTCCCCGCATGGAGCTATGGTTCGGGAACTCTGAGGATGGGCCCCTGGACTTATGGTTCGGGCTCTCATGGGTTGGGCCCCTGGAGCTATGGTTCGGGCGCTCAGGGGTTGGGCCGCTGGAGCTGGTGTTGGGGCCCCTGACCTAATGTCACCCTTTGCTCTCCCATCCCCCACACAGACAGTCCCGACTCCATCACAGTAATGCCCAGACATTTCACGCATGGAGCAACAGTAACACTGTGTGGCCATGCAGTGTAATGCCCAGAGCATTTCCTGCATGGAGCAAGAGTGACACCGTGTGGCCACATAGGGTAGTGCACAGAGCATTTCCCCGCATGGAGCTATGGTTCGGGAACTCTGAGGATGGGCCCCTGGACTTATGGTTCGGGCTCTCAGGGGTTGAGCCCCTGGAGCTATGGTTCGGGCGCTCAGGGGTTGGGCCGCTGGAGCTGGTGTTGGGGCTGCCAGGGGTTGGGCTCGTGGAGCTGGTGTTGGGGCCTCCAGGGGTTAGGCCCCTGGAGGTATTGTTCGTGCGCTCAGGGGTTGGGCCCCTGGAGCTGGTGTTGGGGCCCACAGGGGTTCGGACCCTGGAGCTGGGGTTGGGGCCCCCAGGGGTTGGGCCCCTGGAGCTATGGTTAGGGCGCTCCGGGGTTCGGCCCCTGGAACTTGTGTTGGGGCCCCCAGGGGTTGGGCTCCTGGAGCTGGTCTTGGGGCCCCCAGGGGATGGGCCCCTGCAGCTGGTGTTGGGGCCCCCAGGGGTTGGGCCCCTGGAGCTGGGGTTGGGGCCCTCGGGGGTTAGGCCTCTGCAGCTATGATTCGGGCGCTCAGGGGTTGGGCCCCTGGAACTGGGGTCGAGGGCCCCAGGGGTTTGGCCCCTGGAGCTGGTGTTGGGGCCCCGAGGGGTTGGGCCCCTGGAACTATGGTTCAGGCGCTCTGGGGTTGGGCCCCTGGAGCTGGTGTTGGGGCTCCCAGGGATTGGGCTCTTGGAGCTGGTGTTGGGGCCCCCAGGGGTTGGGCCCCTGGAGCTGGGGTTGGGGCCACCAGGGGTTAGGTACATGGAGCTATGGTTCGGGCGCTCAGGGGTTGGGTCCCTGGAGTTGGTGTTGGGGCCCCAGGGGCTGGGCCCCTGCAGCTAGTGTTGGGGCCCCAGGGGATAGACCCCTGGAGCTATGGTTCGGGCGCTCAGGGTTTGGGCCCCTGGAGCTGGTGGTGGGGTCCCCAGGGGTTGGGCCCCTGGAGCTGGGGTTGGGGCCCACAGGATTTAGGCCCCTGGAGCTATGGTTCGGGCTTTCAGGGGTTGGGCCCCTGGAGCTATGGTTCGGGCCCTCAGGGGTTGGGCCGCTGGAGCTGGTGTTGGGGCCCCTGACCTAATGTCACCCCTTGCTCTCCCATCCCCCACACAGACAGTCCCGACTCCATCACAGTAATGCCCAGACATTTCATGCATGGAGCAACAGTAACACTTTGTGGCCATGCAGGGTAATGCCCAGAGCATTTCCTGCATGGAGCAAGAGTGACACCGTGTGGCCACATAGGGTAGTGCAGAGAGCATTTCCCCGCATGGAGCTATGGTTCGGGAGCTCTGGGGTTGGGCCCCTGTAGCTGGTGTTGGGACTCCCAGGGGTTGGGCCCCTGGAGCTGGTGTTGGGGCCCCAGGGGTTAAGCCCCTTGCGCTATGGTTCGGGCGCTCAGGGGTTGGGCCCTTGGAGCTGGCGTGCGGGCCCCCAGGGAATAGGCCCCTAGAGCTATGGTTTGGGCACTCTGGGGTTGGGCCCATGGAGCTGGTGTTGGGGCTCCCAGGGGTTGGGCCCCTGGAGCTGGTTTTGGGGCCCTCAGGGATTAGGCCCCTGGAGCTATGGTTCTGGCGCTCAGCGATTGGGCCCCTGGAGCTGGTTTTGGGGCCCCCACGGGTTGGGCTCCTGGAGCAGGTGTTGGGGCCCCCAGGGGTTTGGCCCCTGGAGCTGGTGTTGGGGCCCCCAGGGGTTGGGCCCCTGGAACTATGGTTCAGGCGCTCTGGGGTTGGGCCCCTGGAGCTGGTGTTGGGGCTCCCAGGGATTGGGCTCTTGGAGCTGGTGTTGGGGCCCCCAGGGGTTGGGCCTCTGGAGCTGGGGTTGTGGCCACCAGGGGTTAGGTCCATGGAGCTATGGTTCGGACGCTCAGGGGTTGGGTCCCTGGAGTTGGTGTTGGGGCCCCAGGGGCTGGACCCCTGCAGCTACTGTTGGGGCCCCAGGGGTTAGACCCCTGGAGCTATGGTTCGGGCGTTCAGGGTTTGGGCCCCTGGAGCTGGTGGTGGAGCCCCCAGGGTTTGGGCCCCTGGAGCTGGGGTTGGGGCCCACAGGATTTAGGCCCCTGGAGCTATGGTTCGGGCTCTCAGGGGTTGGGCCCCTGGAGCTGGTGTTGGGGCCCCCAGGGGTTAGGCCCCTGGAGCTATTTTTCGGGCGCTCAGGTGTTGGGCCGCTGGATCTGGTGTTGGGGCCCCTGACCTAATGTCACCCCTTGCTCTCCCATCCCCCACACAGACTGTCCCGACTCCATCACAGTAATGCCCAGACATTTCACGCATGGAGCAACAGTAACACTGTGTGGCCATGCAGGGTAATGCCCAGAGCATTTCCTGCATGGAGCAAGAGTGGCACCGTGTGGCCACATAGGGTAGTGCAGAGAGCATTTCCCCGCATGAAGCTATGGTTCGGGAGCTCTGGGGTTGGGCCCCTGTAGCTGGTGTTGGGACTCCCAGGGGTTGGGCCCCTGGAGCTGGGGTGGAGGGCCCCAGGGGTTGGGCCCCTGGAGCTAGTGTTGGGGCCCCCAGGGATTGGGCCCCTGGAGCTATGTTTCGGGCGCTCTGGGGTTGGGCCCCTGGAGCTAGTGTTGGGGCCCCCAGGGGTTGGGCTCCTGGAGCTGGTGGTGCCCGCAGGGGTTGGGCCCCTGGAGCTGTGGTTGGGGCCCCCAGGGGTTAGGCCTCTGGAGCTATCGTTCGGGCGCTCAGGGGTTGGGCCCCTGGAGCTGCTGTTGGGGCCCACAGGGGTTCGGACCCTGGAGCTGGGTTTGGGGCCCCCGGGGGTTAGGCCCCTGGAGCTATGGTTTGGGCGCTCAGGGCTTGGGCCCCTGGAGCTGGTGTTGGGGCCCCCAGGGGTTGGGCCCCTGGAGCTATGGTTAGGGCGCTCCGGGGTTCGGCCCCTGGAACTTGTGTTGGGGCCCCCAGGGGTTGGGCTCCTGGATCTGGTGTTGGGGCCCCAGGGGTTGGGCCCCTGAAGCTGGTGTTGGGGTCCCCAGGGGTTGGGCCCCTGGAGCTGGGGTTGGGGCCCTCGGGGGTTAAGCCTCTGCAGCTATGGTTCAGGCGCTCAGGGTTGGGCCCCTGGAACTGGGGTCGAGGGCCCCAGGGGTTGGGCCCCTGGAGCTGGGGTTGGGACCCCAGGGGTTAAGCCCCTTGCGCTATGGTTCGGGCGCTCAGGGGTTGGGCCCTTGGAGCTGGCGTGCGGGCCCCCAGGGAATAGGCCCCTAGAGCTATGGTTTGGGCACTCTGGGGTTGGGCCCCTGGAGCTGGTGTTGGGGCTCCCAGGGGTTGGGTACCTGGAGCTGGTGTTGGGGCCCTCAGGGATTAGGCCCCTGGAGCTATGGTTCTGGCGCTCAGGGATTGGGCCCCTGCAGCTGGTTTTGGGGCCCCCAGGGGTTGGGCTCCTGGAGCAGGTGTTGGGGCCCCCAGGGGTTGGGCCCCTGGAGGTGTGGTTGGGGCCCCCGGGGTTAGGCCCCTTGAGCTATGGTTCGGGCGCTCAGGGTTTGGGCCCCTGTAGCTGGTGTTTGGACCCCCAGGGGTTGGGCCCCTGGAGCTGCGGTTCAGGCCCGCGGGGGTTAGGCCCCTGGAGCTATGGTTCGGGCACTCAGGGATTGAGCCCCTGGAGCAGGTTTTGGGGCCCCCAGGGGTTGGGCCCCTGGAGCTGGGATTGGGGCCTCCAGGGGTTAGGCCCCTGGAGCAAAGGTTCGGGCGCTCAGGGGTTGGGCCCCTGGAACTCGTGTTGGGTCCCCAAGAGGTTTTGCCCCTGGACCTGGTGTTGGGGACCCAGGGGTTAGGCCCCTGGAGCTATGGTTCGGGCGCACAGGGGTTGGGCCCTTGGAGCTATAGTTCGGGCGCTCAGCGGTTGGGCCCCTGGAGCTGGGGTGGAGGGCCCCAGGGGTTGGGCCCCTGGAGCTAGTGTTGGGGCCCCCAGGGGTTGGGCCCCTGGAGCTATGTTTCGGGCGCTCTTGGGTTGGGCCCCTGGAGCTAGTGTTGGGGCCCCCAGGGGTTGGGCTCCTGGAGCTGGTGGTGCCCGCAGGGGTTGGGCCCCTGGAGCTGTGGTTGGGGCCCCCAGGGGTTAGGCCTCTGGAGCTATGGTTCGGGCGCTCAGGGGTTGGGCCCCTGGAGCTGCTGTTGGGGCCCACAGGGTTGGGCCCCTGGAGCTGGGGTTGGGGCCCACAGGATTTAGACCCCTGGAGCTATGGTTCGGGCTTTCAGGGGTTGGGCCGCTGGAGCTGGTGTTGGGGCCCCTGACCTAATGTCACCCCTTGATCTCCCATCCCCCACACAGACAGTCCCGACTCCATCACAGTAATGCCCAGACATTTCACGCATGGAGCAACAGTAACACTGTGTGGCCATGCAGGGTAATGCCCAGAGCATTTCCTGCATGGAGCAAGAGTGACACCGTGTGGCCACATAGGGTAGTGCACAGAGCATTTCCCCGCATGGAGCTATGGTTCGGGAACTCTGAGGTTGGGCCCCTGTAGCTGGTCTTGGGACTCCCAGGGGTTGGGCCCCTGGAGCTGGTGTTGGGGCCCCAGGGGTTAAGCCCCTTGCGCTATGGTTCGGGCGCTCAGGGGTTGGGCCCTTGGAGCTGGCGTGCGGGCCCCCAGGGAATAGGCCCCTAGAGCTATGGTTTGGGCACTCTGGGGTTGGGCCCCTGGAACTGGGGTCGAGGGCCCCATGGGTTGGGCCCATGGAGTTCGGGTTGGGGCCCCGTCGGTTACGCCTCTGGAGATGGTGTTGGGGCCCCCAGGGGTTGGGCCCCTGGAACTATGGTTCAGGCGCTCTGGGGTTGGGCCCCTGGAGCTGGTGTTGGGGCTCCCAGGGATTGGGCTCTTGGAGCTGGTGTTGGGGCCCCCAGGGGTTGGGCCCCTGGAGCTAGGGTTGAGGCCACCAGGGGTTAGGTCCATGGAGCTATGGTTCGGGCGCTCAGGGGTTGGGTCCCTGGAGTTGGTGTTTGGGCCCCAGGGGCTGGGCCCCTGCAGCTAGTGTTGGGGCCCCAGGAGTTAGACCCCTGGAGCTATGGTTCGAGCGCTCAGGGTTTGGGCACCTGGAGCTGGTGGTGGGGCCCCCAGGGGTTGGGCCCCTGGAGCTAGGGTTGCGGCCTCCGGGGGTTAGGCCCCTGAAGCTATGGTTCGGGCGCCCAGGGGTTGGGCCCTTGGAGCTGGTGTTTGGGCCCCCAGGGGTTAGGCCCCTGGAGCTATGGTTCGGGCGCTCAGGGGTTGGACCGCTGGAGCTGGTGTTGGGGCCCCTGACCTAATGTCACCCCTTGCTCTCCCATCCCCCACACAGACAGTCCCGACTCCATCACAGTAATGCCCAGAGCATTTCCTGCATGGAGCAAGAGTGACACCGTGTGGCCACATAGGGTAGTGCAGAGAGCATTTCCCCGCATGGAGCTATGGTTCGGGAGCTCTGGGGTTGGGCCCCTGTAGCTGGTGTTGGGACTCCCAGGGGTTGGGCCGCTGGAGCTGGTGTTGGGGCCCCAGGGGTTAAGCCCCTGGCGCTATGGTTCGGGCGCTCAGGGGTTGGGCCCTTGGAGCTGGCGTGCGGGCCCACAGGGGTTGGGCCCCTGGAGCTATGGTTAGGGCGCTCCGGGGTTCGGCCCCTGGAACTTGTGTTGGGGCCCCCAGGGGTTGGGCTCCTGGAGCTGGTGTTGGGGCCCCCAGGGGTTGGGCCCCTGAAGCTGGTGTTGGGGCCCCCAGGGGTTGGGCCCCTGGAGCTGGGGTTGGGGCCCTCGGGGGTTAGGCCTCTGCAGTTTTGGTTCGGGCGCTCAGGGGTAGGGCCCCTGGAACTGGGGTCGAGGGCCCCAGGGGTTGGGCCCTTGGAGCTGGTGTTGGGATTCCCAGGGGTTGGGGCCCTGGAGCTGGTGTTGGGGCCCCAGGGGTTAAGCACCTGGCGCTATGGTTCGGGCGCACAGGGGTTGGGCACTTTGAGCTGGCGTGCGGGCCCCCAGGGAATAGGCCCCTAGAGCTATGGTTTGGGCACTCTGGGGTTGGGCCCCTGGAGCTGGTTTTGGGGCTCCCAGTGGTTGGGTTCCTGGTGCTAGTGTTGGGGCCTCCAGGGGTTAGGCCTCTGGAGGTATT
>NW_026114679.1:0-55981 GCF_025201925.1 Gopherus flavomarginatus | reverse complement strand
AGGGATGGGGGAGGGTGTCTACACGCATACTCACGCTCCAGGACTAGGCCTGGCAGTGGAGATGTCCAGGATCCTTTAAGGGTAATGTGTCCCACAGCGCAGCGATGGACGGTGCGATGAAGATCAGTCTCCCTGAGGTGCAATAGAATGTAACACAGCGAACCACTGGCCAGATGGGCCTGTGAAGGGCATTCACTGGAGGTACAAAGGAGAGTGGAAAAGCCACTTCACAGGCATTCAAAGAGGGAAGGACACAAGCTGGGGGAGTTTAACAGACCTTTTGAGCATACAGGTTATACAGAGCATACAGATCACTGCTGCTCCTACAACATTATAAGTTCTCAAGCAGCATGTTTCTTACTTTGCCCATCTGTCAATTTGATGATTATTGATGGAAAATTTTGCCATTGGGTTGTGTGTTTTACACAGAAATTGACATTTACCAACAAATACACCAATTCTTCCAAGCCTGCCTAGTCTGCAGTTGATGGGTTTTAGAGGGACACATTCACTCTTCCAGTCCCCATTCCAGGCTGTGCTCTCCAGGTTGTCAACTTCCCGCACTGCTGGGATCCTTCCCTCATCCCCCAAAACCACTGCCCCACCCCCACTTCTGGGGTCCCCTCCCTACACTGTCTAACTCCACTGCTGGCAGGATCCCTTCCTGTTCTTTCATTTCTGCCTCCACTCTGGGCAAAAGCTCTGCACTCTTCCCACACCAGAAGTTGAACCCAGGCCACCTGGTGAAAACCAGGAATCCTGACCACTAGCCCATATGGGACTATTGTTGCATCTGACGAAGTGGGTATTCCACGACAGCTCATGCTCCAATACGTCTGTTAGTCTAGAAGGTGCCACCGGATTCTTGGCTGCTATTATTACTACAACTCAGGCCTTGGCTACACTGGAGAGTTACAGTGCAGGTGGTGGCTTTACAGCGCTGTAACTTACTCCCCGTCCACACTGGCAAGGCACATACAGCGCTGTATCTCCTGGCTACAGTGCTGCATGTGCTCCACCTCGACGAGAGGAATAAAGAGAACAGAGCTGGTGATGCAGCGCTGGGGTGCCAGTGTAAACAGTGATTAATCTTACTACGCTGTCACTGACCTCCGGAACCTTCCCATAATGCTTTTAAGTAGAGATAACGCTCTTTGTTTTGGTGTGATGCCTCTGTTTGTTCTGTTGTGAGCTCAAGGCTCCCGGAGCTGCTTATCTAAAAAACCAAACACAGTTACTGTTTGCAGTGAATGAGCAGAGGCAGGGGGATCCTTGGAACACCCACAGCTGGTGTTGCTTGAGGAGAGAAGCAGCCGGGTGGGCACGGGGGGGGGGTCTGTTTTGGATCAGCGGCTTATCTGGTCTGTGAGGAAAAAAACAAGGCGGCTATTTGCATTTAGTGAATGAGAGAGGGGTGGGGGAGGAGGCTTGAACTTGCCAGGCAGGGAGCTGACACAGTGTCAGCTCCAAAAATCCACTCGCTCTGTCTCCCCCACGCTCCGTGTCACACTCCACCCCACCCTCCTCTTTTGAAAAGCACATTGCAGCCACTTGAATCCTGGGATAGCTGCCCATAATGCACCACTCCCAACAGCGCTGCAAATGTGGCCATGACAGAGTGCTGGTAGCTGTCAGTGTGTCCACACTGCAGCGCTTTCCCTAAACAGCTGTAGGAAGACAGCTTTAACTCCCAGCGCTGGACAGCTGCAAGTGTAGCCAAACCCTCTCTAAGCCAACCCTTATGAGAACAGCAGGGACTAGCATGACTAGATGTCCCGATTTTTGGGTCTTTTTCTTATATAGGTGCCTATTAACCCACCCCATCCCAATTTTTCACATTTGCTGTCGGATCACCCTAGCAGGGGTTGCACACAGGGCTGCATTAACCTTCAGGTGCTGAGGTTTCCCTCTCTCCATTCCCAGAGCCTGTGATCAGGAAACAGACATCAGGGCTCCCAGGTGCTGCACAGACCATGACTGAGATCAGACCCCATATTATGCAAGGTGCTGTACAAACCCTGGGCAACACTGAGACACCCAGGAGGTTCCCCTCAATTTCCCTGAGCCTCTGCTGCCCAACTTCTTCTGAATCCCTCTGGCTCACCCCCCCCCACAAAAACCCACCTTTCCAAACAGTCCTTCTTTCCTTGCCCCCTGATTCTGGTTTCACACCCTGGGACCATCTCCTCTCTTTGTCTCTCCCCCTCCAGGTGAAGCAGAGATGGAGGCAACTTCAGCCACTGGAGTCAGCCTCAGCGAGCACTGCAGCCGGCCCCGGGGGGGGGGGTGTTTGCAGACACAGGAAGGGAGCAGGGGGTGCTGGAAGAAGGCGGCAGGAGAACAAAGCTCAGAGACCCAACATGGGGAAATTCCAGGGGGCGGGGCTCTGACACATCCCAGGTGCGGGCAGCTCCTGGGGGCGGGGCTCTGGCTCAGCTCGGGGGCGGGGCAGCTCCTCGGGGCGGGCTCAGCACAGAGCAGCGGGGCTCCTGGGGGCGGGGCTCTCGGCAGGCAGCTCCTGGGGGCGGGGCTCTGGCACAGCCCGAGGGCGGGGCAGCTCCTGGGGGCGGGGCTCTGGCACAGCCCATGGGCAGGGCAGCTCCTGGGGGCGGGGCTCTGGCACAGCCCGGGGGCGCGGCAGCTCCTGGGGGCGGGGCTCTGGCTCAGTTCAGGGGCGGGGCAGTTCCTGGGGGCGGGGCTCTGGCACATTGTGACGCGGAGCCCGGGCTGAACAGCTGCTTCCTGGTTCTCCACGTGCTGCCAGCAGCGCTGGAGCTGCCCGAGCCGGAGCGGAGCCGCTATTCTCAGCTGCAGCCAGGATCTGCCCCCGGCCCCGCTGGGATCCAGGTGGCGACACAGACTGGGGCCCGGGGGTTCCCCTTGGAGTGGCTGACGGGGGCGGGAGGGAAGAAGCCGGAGCTGCAGGCGGGGGAAGGGCGGTGGGAGATTGTGACCCGGAGCCCCCTGGTAATGAGAGGCGCTGGGGGGCAGGAAAGTGACTCTGCCCCAGGGAGCCTGGGAGAAGCATTGAAGGCGCCTTAGCCCCAGTGGAGCTGCAGGAGGATCCGCCCACCCGCCCCGCTGGGATGGGGGGGCCGGGGCCCGGCCATTGTGTGGGGGGGAGGGGCGGACCCCGGGCCAGGCGGGGCGGGGGGGCAGTGTATTAAATCCCTCCCCATAGCAATGTGCTACTCCCAGGCACTGCGCATACCCAGTAACAGCCGCTGAAGCCGCTGCCCTTCCCCCTGCCCGGACCAGCCATAACGTTCCGCCGGGCGCTGGGGGCGGGGGAGTAACAGGGAGCGTGGGAGGGGCGGGCGCAGAGCAGGAAATTGATGGGCGGGGGGGCGGGGTCAGGCAGCTGGAGGAAGGGTTCGTGGGGGGCTAAAGGGCACAATCCGGGCTGGGGGGAGGAGCAGGAGTTGAGCTCAGGGGGAGGCGCTGGCAGAGCCCCCCCCTTTGGTGTGAGGGCGGAGGTGTCGAGGGGGGAGGAGAAGCCGGAGTTGCAGGGGGGGAAGGTCACTGGGGTGGGGGGATAGATCTGTCTCTGTGCAGCCAGCACATTCCCGGGGTGGGAGGGAGGTGAGTTAACTGGATCCTGTCCCTGTTTTTGCCACTTCCTCCCACACACACATTCTCTCAAGATTTCCCCTTTTCTCTCTCATTATCACACGTGGCTATAAAATCCAGGGAGATTCTCCTCCTCCCCCCCCCAATGATCAGCTCTCTAATTGCCTCTGATTTTCTCTTTTCTCTCCATACTTCTCAAATGTCAATTTAAAATCTCTCCGATGGGGGGTGGATTTTCCCACCCATTTTATCTGCAGCGATTTGTCCTTGTTTGGGTGGGAAATTGTTGCCTGGGTCATTCCCCAGAACATGGCTCCCACTGGAGTGGGATGGGATGAGGTTCCCGTTCTCTGCCAGGGCAGGGAAGGGAAGGGAGGAGCACATCCCCCATGGAGACTGCCCAGACCCCATTTGCCAATTCCCCTGCCGCCCCCTTCCATTGTCCAGGGAGCCTTCCAGCTCCCCCCTGCCCTTAAATCAGCTCCTCAAAGGGCTCTGAGCTGCTCACGTGAATGGTTGCCCCGTGGTCGGGGGGGACCATCACATTCTGTTTATGTATTGGACAGTCATATAAAATCCAGTCCAACAGTCCCCCTTTTCCACTAGTTATTTAATAGCAACATCAAATCCCCTCCGATCTTGGTGGTTTTCTCTCATGTTATCAAATGTCGTTTGTGACAGGGTTCTCTCTGCGTGTCTCAAAGATTGATATAAAATACCCCAAACATTTGCCCCACTTCTCTCTAGTTGTTTTATTTCTAATTGAATATGATGAGTTGTTTCCCAATGTGCTAAGATGCAGCCGCCTCTGGGGTGGATCCATGGTGGCCATTATTTGCTAGTGACAGCCCGTGGATCTTTCTTTCCCTCCAGGCCTTCCATTCTCCTGTTAAAGAAGCACTCCCCAGGCTCCCTCTGCCTGTGTGACTGGCCAGCAGGAGGTGGTGTTAACTTTCTAGCCACTTCTCACACTCTGTGAGGTAACACTTGCAGGGGCAGGGAAGTTGTCTGTGTGGGGAGATTGCAGCTGAAGGGGCATTGTGGTAGGGGTAGCCCTCTGGGTGGCTGGGCAGGGGGTACCCTAGTCAGGTTGGTGGGTTGTGGAGGTTTGGGGTTTTCGGGGGTGGTGGTTCTGATGTGCCCATCCCTGAGGCTATGGGTCCTGGAGGTGGGTATCGCTGGGGGCCTGGTGGCTGCAGAACAGTGGGGGTGGTGTCTCTTGGGGAGGCGGGACAGAGGGTTAGAGGGAGCCTGGTTCTGTGCCAGGGGCTCTGTCTGTGCTTCCCCCGCTGGTTCCTGGTTTTGTTGCCATGCCCAGTGCACAGAGCTGGGGGAGGGGATCCCTGGCTCTAGGTGAGGGCATACCAGGGAAGCAGAGTGATGGGTCGTACTGTAAAGCATCAGGGGGTCACACTGGGCAGAGGAGGGGGTCCCAGGCAAATGTCAGGGTAGATCGTTCTGGAGGGTGGGGAAGTTCCTAGGCAGTCAGTGAGGGACTGAGTTCCCAGTGGGGGGGGTCCCTTGAGGGGGTCCCTGGCTGCTGGGGGCTCTTGGTGGGGGGAACCCTTTGGGATTCCCAACCTGGCAGTCATGGTGTGGTGGGGGTTCTCTGGCCGGTGGGGCTTTGAGGGGTATCTGGGTTCCCTGGCCAGGGACTCTGGGGGCTGCGTCCCAGGGAATATCTGATGGGATCCTGGCTGGGGGGTGTCTGGGGCCCCTGGCTGGGGGGTCTGGGCTCTGGGTACTAGGGGGTGTCTGGGGGCTGCTGCTAACCATGATCTTTCTCTCTGGTCAACTTGTACCAGAGTTCTGGCTCCTAGTCACCAGGTCACCAAGTCCATTCCCCAGTCACGTGCCCTGTCACTGTGATAACTTTCTGTCCACTTAGCAAACACTGTTAGTGTGAAATCACAGAATTTACTTTTCTCCTCTTTTGAAAACTGCAGGAACTTTCGGTTCCGTTTGGAAAATTTTTGCCCCCAGTCCTTGTCCTAGATCTGCGGGGATGAGGGAGGTGGGAAGGGAGTCAGCACTGCCACCCGATGGTCTTTTCCACAGCGTTCTGAACTCATTCTTTCTGAAATCCAGTGTCATTGAGACCGTTGTTAATCCAGAGTCACTGTATGGAAAGACAAGGAGTGATTCCAGATGGACAGTGGGTCAAATGAGATCAGCCATTCTCCCTGTGAGGAGGGGCTCCCATTAGCTGCTCTCCCCAGAGAGCTAAAGGAGGGAAGCTGCTGAAACACTCTGTCCCTCTCTGCTCAGGATATTGGGGTTCAGCTTCCTGGGTCAGATGCTGCAGCCTCCATTGTGATCTGGGAGACCAGGCTTGGCAGCTGCTGCTCCCCCAGTGGGGCTCTGTGCTGGGAAGTGACCTTAATTAAAGCTTCTTCTCTGCCCGGCCCAGGGGATGACTTTCTGCAGCTGGTCCTAGCCCCCTAGGGCAGTCCTGGGCCCTGTTACTACTAAATTCTGAGCCAGAGCCTCCAGGTAACTGAAAGACCTCAGGGAATGTCCTAGGGTCTGGCAAGAAAGTGACTCTGCACAAACAACACCACCTCATTTCTCCTCCCATTAGCGGTTGCCAGGAGGAAATCCAGCCATGGGAGAGCAAAGCCCCCAGGAATGGGACTGTCCCAGCCAGAGGGGCAGGGAGAGAGGACAGGGGAAGGAGAGACTGGAAGGGACAGTTGGAGAAATGAATGTGGGGGAGAGATTTCCAGCTCTCTAGTCCACCCAGACACATGTATTGCTGCATCCTGGGGCAGAACCACTTTCCAGTGAACAAAACAAGCATCAGACAGAGCAAAAGCCAGTTCCTGACTCCATATTCCCCCTGCTGGGGTGTGGCTGCCGTGGGGTCAGTGTCTGAGGGAATCCCCCACAGTGACTCCTTTGGTTCTGCTCTTTTCTAGCCTTGTGTTCAGAGAAGGGGTGAGGGGAGAGAGAAGGGAGGTTAAAAATGTCTCTGTGGACTTAGCCTGGCAGGAGGGGCCAGGTCTAAATTGTAATAAACAGATTGAGCATTTCCCAGCATGACAGAATCTAGGGTGTCTGTCTGCAGGGAAAGGGCCTGGGGGAATTGTGATGTGAAATTAACTAAAACCGGTTGTGAAAGCCCACAACTGCCCTTCTCCCCCAGACAGGCTGCAGAATGTTTTGCTCCAGCTCATCCCAGCCTGGCGTGGGACAGGGAAGAGAAATGGCTGCAGTGGAGTCAGTCCAGGTAGAGATTATCGGGGGGTTGCTGGTGGGTTCCTGCTGGAGGAAAGGGAGAGCAAATACACCAGAGGTGGGAAGGTTTGCAGAGTCTGGTTTGGAGGTTGGAGCGGGGCAGGAAATTCACAGCGTGGGGAAAGGAGGAGTCCAGGGTGTGGCAGACCTGCTGGGAGTTATTTACTAAGTGGCCTAGATTCTAGGAACAGACCCAGGAGGTTTGGAGGTGGAAATGCCCTAATTTGTGAAGAGAGAAAATAACCCACCTACATGGAGCTAGTCAAACTGACCAGACTCCAAGTGCTGGAGCCTGACCTCATTAACCATCAGCTGCTGTGAGATATAAAGGGGACACCCATGAGTCAGGCTTATTGGAGCTGCCTCTCCCTTCATATCCCGCTCCTCACAATGAGGAGGGTGTTGGGCATCGTACCAGCGAGCTCTCCCTGGACCCTGCTAGGGGCTCCATCTCCTGTATCAGTCAGTGGCTAGTAGGGGGGTGATGGATATGCTGGGAGAGATAAGGGGCTCTCTCTTCATCCCCTCACCCTGGCATTTGCTGGATACTCTGAGCCAGGTCGAGGTGGGACTCTCCTGACTATGATCCACCCAGAGCTTCCATTTGATTCACTCTTCTCTGCCACAAATAGTGGGGCTGTGAGTGGGGCTGCAAGTCCTTAGTGTTGGACTCTTACTCTTTCAGGGGCTGGTGACGTTCAAGGAGATGGCTATGTATTTCACCAGGGAAGAGTGGGCTCTGCTGGACCCCACTCAGAGAGTCCTCTACTGGGATGTCATGCAGGAGAACTATGAGACTGTGACCTCGCTGGGTAAGGGTTCCTGTCCCTTCTGTTCTTGGAAGGGGAAATGAAGAGTGAAGGTTCACGCCACCCCCACAATGCCATCTGTACCCTGTCCTGTTTCAGCATCACCCCAATAGGCCAGTGACACACATAATACCAGAGACCCTCCTCTGCTGCAGAACACTTTGGGAACAGAGCACAGGAGCCGTATTGCACAGTGTCAAATATCTCCTGTTTGCTCAAGTGAAACTGGGGGTTAGGTCTGGCATAACTGTCTCATAC
Organism: Gopherus flavomarginatus; assembly: GCF_025201925.1. Classification (NCBI taxonomy): domain Eukaryota; kingdom Metazoa; phylum Chordata; order Testudines; family Testudinidae; genus Gopherus; species Gopherus flavomarginatus. The sequence continues at coordinate 48,107 of NW_026114679.1, read as the reverse complement.
CCCTAATCATTTTTGTTGCCCTTTTCTGAACCTTTTCCAATTCCAATATATCTATTTTTGAGATGGGGTGACATGTGCATGCAGTATTCAAGATGTGGGTGTATCATCGATTTATTTGCTGTTTTTACAAATATGATCTATGAGATATTCTGTCATATCTATCACTTTCTTAATTATTTCCTACATTGTTCACTTTTTTTCACTGCTGCTGCACATTGAGTGGATGTTTTCAGAGAACTATCCACAGTGACTCCAAAATCCATCTCTTGAGTGGAAACAACTAATTTAGACCCCATCATTTTGTATGTATAGTTGGAATTGTGTTTTCCAATGGGCTGCACTATGTGCTATCCTGTCATCTAGTACTGCTGATATCCTGGATTCAGTAATATCCCTGCCCTTCCTGTTCCCTTTCTCCACCGAACGCCATCAGCCCATGCTTCCTGTTCCCAGCTTCCCCAGGATTCTCGCACTGTCTCTGAACCTCTCTGTCAGCAAGAAGCAGTGCCAGGGACACTTGCCCTCTGTCTGGAGTCTTCGATTTCTGGGACATGGATTTACTTTCTCTGTGTTGTAAGAGGCTCTGTCATAATGATTGTCTGTGATGTTACCCAGAGTACAATCTGGACTGTTAAATAGCTGTCCCCTCAGTCCTCCAGCATGGGGTGCCTTTTCCACTGTTTTCCCGCGAGAACAGCCCCTCTTGGCCAATTAACACACAGTCTCCAGCATGTAACTCACTCCCAGATACACAATATTGAGTGCTCCTAGACAGCCACTCATGAATTAACCTCAGGAGAAAACCAGCAAATTCCCAAGTGCCCAACTTTCCCCCAGAAATGTGCATCTTGCACTGTCCAGCACGCTACTGAACGACCCAAGCTCATATGAAGTCTGTCATTTCATCAGCGGAAAATGACATGCACCAGCTTGTTATCCCAAACCGAGTTTCCAAAACACTTCAATCCACACATACTGGTTAGATGAACAATAAACCAAGATTGTTAACTACCAAAAACTAAACCTAGGCCCAGTCCATGAAAGGGGCACTCCCAGGAGAGACTGTATAAAGGCTGGAACATGAAACACCTTTGTAAACCTGAGACAGCTGCCTTGGGGACAATGACAGGAAGAATCCCCCAAAGTGACTCTTTTGTTTCTGCTCTTCTCTGGCCTCCGATTGTTCCTTCCAACGTGGAGTACTTTGCACTTGTCTCTACTGAATTTGATCCTATTTACTTCAGATCATTTCTCCCGTTTGTCCAGATCATTTTGAATTTTAATCCAATCCTCCAAAGCACTTACAACCCCTCCCAGCTTGGTGTTGTCCACAAACTTAATACGTGAAAGAGAGAGACTGTTATTGGGAGGGTTTCCCCATGTGTCAGAGGGTTACACCCTGGTGGGAGGGGGCTAGGCCTGTACTGGAATAAGGTCACTCTGTGCTTCACAGTGTGCTAGAACCTAGAATGTGCATTAGCAGGGGAAAAACTGGGGGGAATCGGCTTGGGGAATGGACAAAAGCCTAGTCTGAATTCTCCCACCTTGCCCTTTTCACCCCGGCAGGCCAGAGAATAACATCCATGTTTCGCTGCAGATCATCTCGTCCTCCCAGGGACAAGGAAATGGCTGCAATAGAGCTGGCTCAGGTAAGAGATTATCAGGGTGGCGGGCTCTGCTTGGAGGTTGAGGAGCAGTAAATGCATAAGAGGGTGGGAATTGCTAGAGGTGGTGGGAAGCAGGAAATATCTCGGGTGGAGAAAGGGAGGGGACAGCATGTGACAAACCTGCTGATACTTGTGTAGTGTAGGGCGTGATGGGTTGTCACCCCCAGGAGGCAGTTTGTGGAGCTTCTGGGAACTGCTGTGTCCTCTAACCCTCACGCTGGGCTGGCCCTTCTCACACTGCTTTGCTGGAGATTTCGCCAGCCTCTCCAGGGCCTGTTATCACCCAACACAACAGCAGGTGGCGCCATGCAGCCAACTAAGCTACCTGAGTGCGTTACCTAAGCCACTCAAGGACAGATAGAAGACAAGAGCCAATTTCCCACTCCCCAACCTTGCACACTTGCTGTAGTATAAATCCAGAATGATACCATCTTATAGTGCACAGGGATCTCTATAATGCAAGCTCATTAATGTAGTTCCCCTTCCCCTCGATATGGGACAGATGTGCACAACAAGCTGAGATTTTCCCCAGACACTTCACTCAAAATACGCTGGTTAAGATAAAGCATCAAACAAGTTTATTAACTGCAGAAAGATAGATTAAGTGATTATAAGTGATAACAAACAGATCAAAGCAGATTATTTAGCAAATAACCAAAACTCAGACTAAGCCTAAAATACTAGATGGATAGAATTTGAATTAGCAATTTCTCACCCTGACTGATGGTACAAGCAGTCCCCCAAGTTTCCATACACAAGCTAGAAATTTCTTGATCCTGGGAGCAGCACTTCCCCCACATCCGTTTTTGTTTCTCAGGTGTTTCCAGAAGTTCTCTTGTGTGGAGAATGAGGCCAAGAGATGATGTCACACCCCACCTTATGTAGCTTTTCCATATGGTGGGAACCTTTTGTTCCAAACTCAGTTCCTAGTCCGGTTTGTGGAAAAATACAGGTACTAAAATGGAGTTTAGTGTCATGTGGTCTGGTCACAGGCCCTGCTGAGTCATAGTAGCCATGACTCATAGGCTGGCTGAAACATTCACAGGAAGGCTAAGCTCTTCCACAGTCCATTGTCTTTGTTGAGCCATCAGCACTGTCTGGTTTCTTCATTGTTGTACCTGAAAGGCTCATTGTGGGTGTTACCCAGAGTAAGCACATTTGAAATACAGATACAGAGTCAATATCCATAACTTCAGATACGAACATGATATGTGCACACAAATAGGATAATCATATTCAGCAAATCAAAACTTTTCCAGTGACACCACACATGATGCATCTTCTACAAAATAGATCATAATTATGTCCTAATCATATTATAATCATACCACTATGATGAATATAGGGGTGTAGTGTCAGATAGGTCCTAATTTTAATGCACAGGAGTTGGGAATGGAACTTCCCCTCTTTGTGGAACAGGAAATAACCCTCCAGCCAGGGCTGGGACAACTTCCCAGACTCTCAGTGATGGAGCCTGAATCTACTGACATTTCATTAATTACCACCAACCCCAATTTTTGTGGCAACTGTAAACTTTATCAGTGATGATTTTGTACTCTCTTCTAAGTCATGGATAAGAAAGTTAAATAGCACAGGGCCAAGAAACAATCCCTGCAGGATCCTGCTAGAAAGAAATCCACTCGATCATGGTTCCCCATTTACTATCAGAGTTTTTAATCTATTTAATGTATGCCGTGTTTATTTTGTATCATTCTAGTTTTTTTTAGTAAAAATATTGTGCTAATCAAGTCATGTCCCTAACGGAGGTTTAGGTATATTACATCAATACTATTAGCTGCAACCAAACTTTTGATCTCATCCAATAAGGATATCCCGTTAGTTTGATAGGCTCTATTTTCTCTAAACCTTTGTTAATGGGCACTACAATTCTGACCTTCTAACTTCTATTCTTTATGATTGACTTCCCCTTTCTTCCATAGATTTTATTTGGAGAGTGCTTGGATTCCTACCAGGGAGCCACTATCAGGGTCCAGAGACAGCCCCATCTCCTATATTAAGCTCTGGCTAGTAGCTATGTGATAAATGTGAAGACCCTGCTTCTGTCTGTGAGATGGGAGACACAAAGATTCTCTCTTTCTACCCTCTGATGCCTCCTGGCTGCTGTAAGCAAGGTGGGGTGGGACTCTGTTAACATGTGCCTCCCGGAGCTTCCATTTCCCTGGTGCTGCTGTTCCGTGAATAGTGGGGTTGGGAGTGGGTCAGCAGGTACTGAGTATTGGACTCCTGCTCTTTCAGGGGCCGGTGACCTTCGAGGAGGTGGCTGTGTATTTCTCCAGGGAAGAGGGAACTCTGCTGGACCCCACTCAGAGAGCCCTCTACAGAGATGTCATGCAGGGGAACTATGAGACGATGGTCTTGCTGGGTAAGGATTCCTGTCCCTTCTGTTCTTGGAAGGGGAAATGAAGAGTGAAGGTTCATGCCACCCCCACAATGCCATATGTACCCTGTCCTGTTTCAGCATCACCCCAATAGGCCAGTAACATACATAATACCAGAGACCCTCCTCTGCTGCAGAACACTTTGGGAACAGAGCACAGGAGCAGCATCACAATGTCAAATATCTCCTCTTTACTCAAGTAAAACTGGGGTTAGGTCCAGCATAATGAACAGAAGCTTCCTACCCCCAGTCTTCTCTCAAACCCTGAGCCTTCTCTACCCAAACCAGAATGTGCTTGGGGTGTAACAAGCAGGCGGCTGGAGTCAGAGCTGCCAGTCCAGGGTTACTTATCATACAGACACTCAGTGCGTCCTTGAACGCTGGCTGGGAGTATCCAGACAGGGGAGCTCCAGCAGCAGAACACTGAATCTCACCCAGGATTACAGATGATACAACTCCTCGCTGATCTGGATTGCACGCCAGCATGTGAAAATGGCCTAGGTTGGTAGTGACATTTCTTGAGACATGGAGAGCCTTGCTCCCATATCACCAGGTGTAATAAAAATAACAGGAAAGGCCAAATATGGAAAACTGATTGTTCAGCTTGCTTTTGACCTGCATCATATTTTGCAATATATTCCAAATAAGGAAATTAACGTGCAACGTATGTGTCATTGTTTGTGGTTTTAAGCTGTAAAAGGCTTGTGTGATTTTTAGCTCGGGAACAGTATTCCAATAGCTGTCGCCCCCTGCGTGCTTGTAACCAAGAAAAGAGCCTCAGGCTGAGCTGATTCAAATATTAATCCTGTGGTCGTTTTCCACAACAGCCTCAATAGGTCCCTGTGATGGAATGTAAGGCTACATCTAGACTACCCACCGTATCGGCGGGTTAAAAGCGATTGCTCGGGGATCGATATATGGCGTCTCATCTAGATGCCATATATCGATCCCCTAGCGCACTTATATCGATTCCGGAACAACACCAACCCCAAAGGAGTTGCTGATTTGACAGGGGGAGCCGCGGACATCGATCCCGCGCGGTGAGGATGGGTGAGTAATCCGATCTTAGATATTCAACTTCAGTTACGTTATTCACGTAGCTGAATTTGCGTATCTAAGATCGATTTCCCCCCGTAGTGTAGACCAGCCCTTAATGTCTTCACACCTTCCCCCTGCAGGAGAATGGCTGTTTGACCAGCTGTTGCCTTGCTGTCTCTGAGGAACTGGTCTGTGGGTGTTCCCCAGAACTGTAACTTTTTCAGTAATATCATACTGTAAAATCTCACAAGTTTACATACAGTGTTACTACACATTTTAACAGGAGGATAATATTCAGTAGATTATGCGTTTTCTAATGATACCTCATAAGCCATACTGGGTACAAAATTGATCATAATTTTCTAGAAGAGTGAACACAGGGGTACAGATTGACACAGTGTCTGTGTGTGTGTTCCCAGCAGATATGTGGGTATTTCAATCCCTCCTAAGCACAATGTTTGGCATCTTCAAGGACCTGGGGAACTGGTCCTGGGAATTCACTAGTTTAGCAAGTGTGAGACTGCATGAAATTGTGAGACACTTTGGTATTAATAATAAAATAATATAATCTGATAAAATTGCAATGAATCATGCTAGGTATGCCATGTAAAGTGTCAGTGAAAATGTTATGATTTGCCAAGTATGATAATTTTGTTTCTATGTTTCTATCACCTTTGTATTGTGAGTTACAGATATGTAATGTATATCTGTGTTTCCAGACTTGTGCAGTTTTTCTGGGTGACACCCCCAGACATATTGGCATCAACATTGCCTAGCATGTTTGATGGCCCATTGAGGGTCATCAGCTGTACAATGAACCTATGGACCAAGGGGATACACCTATTGAGTCAGCAAGACATGCCGGGGTTTGCCTGTGTAATGAAACCTCCAAAGCTTTTCCATGCCATGTGCTGTGAAGCTTGTGTTTGGGACACAGGAAGTACAAGCCACATGGCAAAAGGAATATAAAGCGCAGCTGCATCATCTCCATCTTGTCTTCAATCCCCCTTCCTACCTCTGGAGCAACTTCTCTACAAACTGAACCCTGGAACAAAGGACTGAATGACCCATCCAAGCTGTGGATGCGTTCCAGACAGACTTTCAAGCCAGCAACTCACCAATACTGCTAAGAACCTGATATATCCATTTTGGAATGTATCTGACTGCTTTTCCATTTAAATTCTTTCTGTCTTTCTTTCTTTTAGACCTTTAGTTTAGATGCTAAAGAATTGTCTGGAAGGATGGAATTTAACTTCATTCTTTCATTTGTTCTTTCTTCTAAACATTTAGTTGAACTGCTAAAGGATTGGCTGGCAGCATGGTATTTTGGATGAGATCCAAACCTGGGTAATGTGGCTAACCTTCTACCCACCCACTTCCTGGATCCAATTAGGATCACTCTCCTGCTGCCCTCTGGCCATGCTGTATCACAGTGAGCAGAGTTTTTAAATAACCTCTCACTGTACGGGACCTACTTGCTGATTAGGAGTCAGAGAACTGTCATGCAATAAAGTGGGCCGTGTGATTTCTTTTTTCAGAGTCTCGTTAACCAGTGTGTGGGATTAGAAGCACAGTTTGTGACTGGTCAGTGAGTTTAACTTCAGTGTTAACCACCAGTATGGGGAGCATCTGCTCTCCCTTTTTCAGCCTGCTCTGACCTTGGCATTTTCAGTAAGGACTGCCCCAGGCACACTAGGTCACACTAAGCACTGAAGATAAATTAACAGAATGTTTTTGATGATCAAGTTGTATGAAATCAACTGAACTCCTTTGTTTTCTTTCATCTGAGCGGAGTTTCTGGTTTTCCAACGTGATATGATCTCCCAGCTGGAACAAGGGGAAGAGCCATGGGTCCCAGAGCTCCAGGGTTCAGAGGAAAGAGAGATCCTGAGATCTCCCCGCACAGATGAGGAAACATTAAACCAACTCAGAATCTGTAAGTGCCTGAAGAAAACATCTAGGATGACCTACAAAGCTCTTGGGAAGTCTCTCAGTTCATTATTGTCCATAGCAGGGGTCGCATCCGCAGGGTAAATATAGCTCAAGGCTTCCTCTAGATGCTAGCAGACACCAGGCAATAGCTTTCTCCCTTTCCCCTGTGAAGTTGGATGGGATGTGAAGGCTGAATTGATCCCCTCCTCTCTCCTGTTGGGGGGAGCTGAGTTCCTGATTTTTATTTGTCCTCTCTCCAGCACTTGTTTTGGTTTGGCCTTCCCCTTTCCATCCCTGTTTGAGGTTTCTGTCTCTATCACAGCAGGTGATGCAATGACGTGTGAGGTTCAGCACAGACCAGAAAAAGAGCAGGGAAACCAGCCAGGGGAGAAAATGGATAAATTTATTTCCTGTCAGGGAACTCAGAAGGGCCTTAAGGAAACCAGAATACAGCAGGAAATCTGCAGGGAAAAGCAAAAAAAATACATGTGCTGAGTGTGGGAAAAACTTCACTTACAGATCAGGCCTTTCTCAACATCAGAGAATCCACACAGGGGAGAGGCCCTGTGAATGCAATGAGTGCGGGAAAACTTTCAGTCGCAGCTCGCACCTTATTGGGCATGAGAGAATCCACACACATGAGGGGTCCTATAAATGCAGTGAGTGCGGGAAAACCTTCAATCGCAGCTCTCACCTTATTCAGCATCAGAGAATCCACACAAGCAAGAAGCCCCATGAATGCCGTCAGCAGGCCTGCACAACTCGTAAAGTGGTGATGTAGAGAAATCTCTGTATTAACTATCTCTATAAATCTTTATAACTTTGCATTGTGTTATTTTGTATTAAGTATCTTTATCTTTATGACATTGCATCCGGCATGATGTTATTTTGTAATTCATATGATTTGGCATTGTGCCTCTCTATTTTCATACAACTTTGTATTAGATCCCTATATAGAAAATTGGTAGAAAACTTTGCATCAAATGGTATAACCCCTAATGATACTATAGTTAAAGTAAAAGAAAACATGTGCCTTTTTGCTAGAAGTAGAATAAGATCTTCCCCCGCACTCTGTAATCAATTGCTCTATTGACTGAATGAGGTGTGAATGAGTGAGGCTTGGATGACACCCACCTCCAGACAGTTACAACAGTTTAAGAGGGAATGGGAGCCAGAGCAAAGGACAATACAACTTGTCAAGTGGGCCCAATAAAGAAGAGCAGACATATTGATGGCCTCAGGGATTAGAAGCAAGCACCTTCTTTAGAAAACACCCTCTTTGAGCAGCATTGGGACAACACCCAGAGAAAAGCAGCACAAAGACCAACGGACGCAGACCCAGATTTTGAATCTGGTCTAGATTTGCATAAGAGGGAAGCTGCTCTAAATGCGAGGTGTCTTGCAGAAGGACCCCGGATCTCGTCTTGTCACCATCGGACCATCGATTTGGATCGGTAGAAGCCCGGCTCTACCCCTCCTCCATCTAACTCACCTGGCCAGTGCAGTTAAGGGGAGCAACTAGTTGGTAACAACAGCAAGACGGAGTGTGTTTATGTCTGTGTGTGTGCGTGAATGCATTACTGTGATATATATCTCATGTGCATATCATAGAGTATTAATTGATACCTGTATTACTAATAAATGTGGCATTTTGCCTTAATCCCCCTGAAAAGTTCCTGTACTGTACTTTGAGTAAAACAGCGAGGGCCACAATACTCCAAAGAAAACAGCTGAGGACCGAAACCCCCCGGCCCTGCGGAAACACCCCCACTCAGGACCTCCCAGCCTGGCGGAAACACCCCGCCCAGCCCTGCAGAAACAAACCCTCCTTCCCCAGCGCCGCCCCACCAAAACAGCTGTGGGTCAAAAAGGAAGGTTGGTGGTGGGGAGGTGTTACTTGATGTTAAATCAACCAAGGAATCCCAGCCAAAGAGGTGGCTGGGAGCCCTCAGGGTCAAATTAAAGGGCCTGGGGCTCTGACGACTGGGGGAACCCGGAGCTTTTCAGGGCTGGGGCAGAGATTTAAAGGTCCCAGAGCTCCTGCTGCTGAGGGGAGCCTGAGCCCTTGAAATCCCAGCCTCACTCCATCCCCTGGAGCTGCCGCCAGGATTCAAAGGGCTCTGTGCTGCCTGCAGCCACAGGGATCCCTGAGCCCTTTAAATCTCATCTGCTGCGGGGATTCAAAGGGCTCTCGGCTGCCCGTGGCGGTGGGGAGCCCTGAGACCTTTAAACCTCAGTTGCGGCCGGGAATCTCTGCGAGCAGCCCAGAGCCCTTTGAATCCCGGCCGTGGCTGGCAGGTCGGCTTTAGGAAGTGCAGGGCCCAATTTGAACATTTTTGGCGGGGCCCCGCAGGGATGATTGGGGGAAAAAAAGCCTTTCAGTTCTTAACAACCGGTTCCCTATAAAAAGTTCTGCCACAGTATGTATTTTTTGTACGAGTAGGGTTACCATACGTCCGTATTTTCCTCCCAGATGGCGATTTAAGAACCAAAAAGCCTGACATGTCCGGGAAAGTACAGATGTATGTTAACCCTACCTAAAATTCTTTTTTAAAAAGATGGGTCTGAACTAGAAATGAGCTCTGCCACTCCCTTAGGGTGTGCTAGGGTGCACATGTGTTGGTCCCAGATGCTCCCTGCCCATCTCATTGAAGCAGGTGTGCAGGGTTACTTCCCTCGGAACTGCAGGGCACCAGTGAACATGGGGCTGGCTGGAGGTGGGGGAGGGGGAGGATGCGAGAGGTAGGGTCTGGCTGCAGGCTGGGCAAGGGGTGTGGGGCAGGCTGGAGACAAGAGGTGTGGGGTGGGCTGGCTGGCTTCAGGGAGGGCCACAGGGAGGGTGTGGCATGGATTGGCAGGGCTGGAGACAAAGGAGTGCGGGACTGGCTGGCTTCAGGCAGCGGGGTGCGGCAGGGGTTGGCTGGAGACGGGTTGGTGCAGGCCTGAAGGCAAGGCAGGGGGTACGGGGTTGGCTGGAGACAGGGCAGGGGGTGCAGGGCTGGTGTGGGCAGGGCAGGTAGTGTGGCAGGGGCTGGCTGGAGACAGGGAAGGGGGTGCAGGGCTGGCTGGAGACAGGGGTTGGTGCAGGGCTGAAGGCAAGGCAGGGGGTGTGGGGCTGGCTGGAGATGGGCAGGCTGCAGGCAGAAACTGGTGCAAACAGGGCAGGAGGTGCTGGGCTGGTGCGGGCAGGGGGTACAGCAGGGGCTGGCTGGGGACGGGCTTTCTGCACGCAGGGCAGGGGGTGCAGGTACAGGGGGTACAGCCCATCCTCTATGGTGAGTGCCTCCTTCTCCTCCTCCTCCTTCTCGTCCTCCTCCTCCCCCCTCTCCCACTAGGGTAGCAGCAGCAGCCTGGGGCTTGGGGGCTATTTCAAGGGCCCGGGGCGCCCCTGCTTCCACTGCCTCAGCTCTTTAAATAGCCGCGGGAACCCTGGGGAAGCGACGGGGCTCTAGTGGCTATTTAAAGAACCGGGGAGGTAGAAGCAATGGGAGTCCTGGACTTTTTAAATAGCCCCCAGAGCCCCGCAGCCATACCCCAGGGCTCCAGCAGCAGGGCTCTAGTGGCAATTTAAAGGGCCTGGGGTTCCAGCCCCTGCTGGGAGCCCCAGGCCTTTTAAATTGCCCCCTGGGGAAACTGGGCCACCCTGGTACAGCGCACTGGCTTTTGCTGGTACTGGGGCTTGGGTGCGGGGTCCTCTTAGGAGCGAGGCCGATTCAAGGGAATCGGTTAAATTGGCCTAAAGCCGGCCCTGGTGGCTGGGATTTAAAGAGCTCTGAGCTCCCCGCCCGCCTGCCCAGAGCCCTATAAATCCTGGCCGCGGCTGAGATTTAAAGAGCTCTGGGCTCCCTGCGACTACGGGCAGCTCAGAACCTTTTGAATCCCGGCCGCGGCTGAACTTTAAAGGGGTTTGGATTCCCCGCGGCTACGGGCAGCCCAGAGCCCTTTGATTCCCGGCTGCAGGACGCACAGTGAGACTTCACGGGCCACACGTTGCCCGTGGGCCATATGTTGTGCAGGCCTGGCATGGAGGGGCAAAATAGGTAAGAAATTTCCGTGGCCTGTCACTAGCAAATAGTAGCCACCATGGATAATGCCAGAGGTGGCTACATCTTAGCACTGTGGGAAGCAGCCCTTCACAGAGACCATTTGTCTTGTGGTTTGGGATACTTCTCAAGACATGCTGCACTCAGAGTGACCCCCTCATCCTGTGCCAGCTGGAGAAAAGAAAAGGGGCCAGCCAACTCTCCCACTACCAGCTGCGAACCACTGATCCCCAAACAGGGGGAGGCCTCTGGCTTTGATGTGTATTAAATATCAGGCTGGTCTCTTTCTTTGGCAAATATCTAACAGAGCTAAAAGAGGGAACAAATGATCCTCAAAGGAGAGGGGAAAGACAATCACTGGGAAATTTAATCCCCTGCAACATCCAGAATGGAGAGCGACTCAGGGCAACAGGTTCCCCCGAAGGAAGAAGTTTTTGGGATTTAGAAACATAAGGAACAGCACAAAACTTGAGAGGATTGTTAATTGACATTTGATAATGACACAGAGGGAAAACCTGAGCTTTCAGATCAGTGTTCAGAAATGAAAGACAAAGGGTGGAAATCAGAGATTTTGGATCCATTTTGCAAATTATAGAGAGGAAAGTGGAAAATCAGAGGGATTTTATATCAGTTGTTGATAGGAGGTAAAATCTGAGTGTTTCACATGAATATTTGATAAATGAATATAGAGGAAATGGGCAACATTTGCAAACATTTTGTGTTCAATAATCTGAGAAAAGGTGTAAATCTGAGATTTTCCTGTCTCTAATTATAAAATAATAAGAAAATCTCAGGGCATATTAGAAACAGACAACTAGAGAGAAATGGGGCAAATGTTTAGGTTATTTTATTTGAATCTTTGAGATTTGCAAAGAAATTGTGTCACAAACTGCATATTTGATAAAATGAGAGGAAAACACCAAGATCTGAGGGGAGAGAGTCACTTTCCTGTCAGGGCCCAGTGCTCCCTCCCCCTCCCCCTCCGGGGTCTCTCACTCACTGGGGGCTCCAGGCGGGGCTGGTGCGGTCAGAGCCTGGGGCTGCCTAGGGGGCAGGTCCCAGCTGGAGAAAGCCCCCCTCCCCGGCCAGGATAGGAATGTGCTACTGGTAGCAGACTGGGGCTGGACCCTCTCTATCGGGGACACTTGCTCCCCCCTCCCCTTCCTGGCCCTTCCCACGCCCTGTTGCCAGCAGAGAGTGGGCCCCCCAGCCCAGCCCATAGGTGTCCCTGTCTCAGGCCCCCCCCAACCTCTGCCCAGTTCAGAATTCACTCGGGGGAACCATTTCCCACCTACACAAGGACAAATCACTGCAGGTGAAAATGGGGGGAAACACCCCAAACCTGAGATCTGAACTGGCCATTGGCAAAGGGGAGAGAAAATGGGGCACAATGGGGGGAGGGGAACAGGGAACTTCTCAGGGGTTTGAGGGAAAGGGGTGTCAGCCTGGATGTTGCTTTTTGCTCTCTAGGGAGAAAGGTGGCAGGACAGGAGAGGAGGGGGGTCTCCACGGAGGGGGCAGTGGTAATTCCGAGGGGATCTCAGCCCTCCCTTTTTCTCCCCGCTCCTCAGGGGTCACCTGCTCTTCTCCCCTCGCCCCCCGGCCATGTCCCGGCTGCACAGACATTTTCCATCCATCCCTTTCCCAGGTCTCTCCCCTCCGCAGCCCCCGCCCGACCCCACGCAGGGGCTGCTAGGTGTAATGCATGTTCAGTAGGGATTTCTCCCCTACTAATGCTGGGGTGTCCTTCTCCTATAGGTTAGTCTACTAATGATCTCATCTTGGTGCCATGTGTGTCAGTTCATTGCCATGGCACTCGTGTGCTTAGACATCTGAGGATGCTCTATAGAAAAGCTCCTTGAGTGAGGTGATCCACAGGGAGTAGCTCAAAGCTCCAAAGTGCCTGGCCAGGGGCAGGACATTGGCACAGCAAGGGCGGGGTGTGGCAGTGACATCACAAAGGCCTTTTGCAGGACCTCACACTATTGGTCAAAGACTATTGGTGAGCAGGTGGTGACCTCACAGAGAGATCCTGACATCAGTCAGGGGCCAGGGGCTAGGGAAACCTCAGAGACCTCTGTGGCTTTGCTTCAGCAAGTCTCCTTCTCCAGGTCTCTGTCTGAGGACTGAGAGAGTATTCGGGTTCACGGACGTGAGCGCCAGGAGAAACCTCTTTCCAGTTTTCTCCTTCCCTTGTAGTGATTTTACTAGAAAACAGCCATCCCTGTTTAGAAGGTAAGAGCCTCCTGGAGGGGTGAAACCTGTTCAGTCTGATCCATCTGGTGAGAGTTGAATTCTAGGCATGGAAAACATGAGCTTAAGGAGGCAGAATTTTATTCCGCACCTGGGATTTTGTCCCTTAGAATCATGGGGACATTAGGGTTTGTCCTTTTTGTTTCACCTTTTCCTCCATCCACCTGTCCCTCCCTCCTTTCTCTTCATCTCTTCTTTTGTCCTTTCTCCTGTTCCCCTCCCAACACCAGGACGAGTGTGTGCGTGTGTGTTGCGGGGGAGTGCTCTGCAGCTCTCACTGTGGGAGTTCCACCCAAAAATGTGAGGCTGAAATAGTGCTCAGGCAGTCAGGGCTGGATTAACCTTTTGTTGGCCGTGGCACCAAACATATTTGTGGGCCCCAGTGTAGTCACTGTGGGCTCCGAGTGTGGGCCTGGTGGGGCAGTGCCATTGGTGCCTTCGTATACCCGGTACTGAACCTCAGAGACATTTTTCATTTTGATCACACACCTCTCCATGACTATATGCATTGCCATAAACAGCTCCCTCAGCCCGCGGGTTTTCTTATTGAGCTGTACACCCATGTGGGTTTACCAGTGTCCACAGTGAGCAGAACTTTCATAGTGACCAAGGAAACTCCCCACAGATTTATCTCTTTCCTCATTCAGACCTTCTCTAGCCATGTCTCCAGTACCCCCCCTCATGTCACCAGTCACTGCATGTGGTCCTAGTCTCAGCTCAAAGTCCTAAAGCCAGCAGACACCTGATCAGTTCTGACAGATCCCTCCCTCAGCCCCCATCCTGCCATGTGAGCAAGCCACCTGCAAACACCATTTCCCCAAAGTGAGGACTTAGCCCTTGGGAATCTGAAGACACCAGCGTCTCTCCCTCTGCTCCCATCTACATGCTAGTCTGCTACCTGGTCACCACCACCTCTCCCCATACTTGTTTCCTTTCTACTTTGGACATGCTCCCAACCAGCTGGAAGCTCCCTCTGCAAGCCTGACCTGCTCCCGCCTTCCCTGCTCCCCCGACATTCCTTTCCTACTGGTGACCTCTGTTCCTTGAGGTTAACTCCAGTGTCTTTAGGTGCTCTAGCTTAATGGCCCCAGGAGTCATAGAGCCACTTGTAGTTTCTCTAGCTACAGCCATGGGGCAACTGCCAGAGGCCAGCCTTAGACAGCTGCAGCTACTAGCCGCAGGAGCGGAGGCAATGCCAAGGCTGAGCATGCTTGAACCTTGCAAGGGCAGCACTAGGGACTCTAAATCCTCAGCACTGGCCCTAGGCAGCTACAGACTCTGGAGTTAGGCACTTTCCTCCTCTAGGTTCCTGCATGGTTGCAGAACTGCAGTAAAGTGGAACAATTATCAGCTTCTGTGATTGGAAGATGTCTGGATCCATCTAATAAGACTGTCCTACGTAAATGAGGAAAGTTGATGTGCCTTTATTATTCTTTTGTTCCATTCTTTGTTTCTATGGGGAATTTGCCAGTGCAATATCACTGTCTTCCTTTTAAACAAACAAAACTAAAAAAGAAAGTGTAATGGCTGTTGAAAATAGCAATTCCAGCCCTCGTTAGCACTGTGAAGACCCCAACGTTTGTTGCTCAATTTTCTCCTACTTTTTCTACAGTAAATGACAGTGGATCAGCATATTTGATTTGGGAGAAATGAAGTAACAGCTGCCCAAATTGAGCTTGAGCACTCCTGATTTTGAGGTGTTCAGATCTGGAAGGCAGGGGCTAGATTCCCTTTATGAATATTAGATACATCTGGAAAGGAAAAGTCAATTTCCATTTTCATGGCTCAGAAGTGGAAATCCTCCTGTCCTGTATCTGAAGCTGTCCAGGTCCAGTAGAGCCTCCCCTTCCTTCCTTACCATTTTACCTTCTGGTGGGATCCACATACCTCCCTTGCCCAGCTTCAGATAGAGAGGGGCCCTGTCCAGTTAGTCCACCCAGTTCCATCTTTGGGGGCTGCCAGGCGAGGTCACACCAGCATCCCTCACCCTGTCTGGGGAAGTCTTCTGAGGGTGCTCCCTGGGCCAAAGCCTTCTACTCCTTGGTCACACCTCTTCCCTATTCACAGGTGGCACCCCCTTCTAGCAGTCAGCCCCCCAGCCACAGCAAGCTGCAGCGCATGGAGTCTCACAGCTTCCCTCCTCCCTTTCCTGTTGATTGTAGCCAAGGGAATGCTGGGAAATGTTCCTTCTCTGCTCCAAGGCAGGGAGCTGGTCAAGGAACTACAGCTCCCAGGGCCCTATGGGATCTCAGCTCCTCTACTGAATCCAGGCTGCTCTGAGGCTCCCTTTCTGCGGAGGGGAGGAAGTTACTGTTACAGGTCCCTTCAGAGCTTGGGCCTAGCACTATGGTACTATGTCAAATCCAGTACTGCTCCCAACTCTATCCAGCTCTGCTGCTGGCAGGATCCCTTCCCATTCTTTTTGTTTCCTGTCTCCCCTCCAAGGAGAAGCTCTGCATTGTTCCTGTGTGGGGAATTGAACCCAGGCTGTCTGGGTGAAAGCCAAGAATCCTAACCACTAGACCACATGGGACTTCCATAACACCTTTACATGTTCATATTCAATAACACAATTAAACGTAGCCATTCAAAGTAGCCATTTAAAAGAAGCCATTTAAAAAACTTCAAAAACAGACTTCAAAGAGAAATTGCAGAGTTACAACTGATCTGCAAACTTAACACCATTAATTTGAGCTTGAAGAGGGACTGGGGTGACTGGCTCACTATAAATGCAGTTTTCCCTCTCTTGGTATTGACTCCTCCCTGTCAATTACTTGGAGAGAGCCACATCCACCCTGACTGAATTAGCCTTCAACACTGGTTCTCCCCTTGTATGGTAACTCCCTTTACATCATGTTCCAATATATATTTATGCCTCTATCTGCAATTTTCACTCCATGCATCTGAAGAAGAGGGCTTTTTACCCACAAATGCTTGTGTCCAAATAAATCTGTTAGTTCTTAAGGTGTCACCGGACTCCTCGTTGTTTTTGTGAAATAAAAGCAAAATGCACTCTAAGCTGATCTTAACCCTTTCAATGCCCTTACAAACTTAGATGCTTCTCACCACAGGCCAGCTGGTGGCTTTTCAGCCAGGCTCTCCCCTTTCGTCAGCGCTTCAGTTGCTTGGTGTGGGGGTGTCTGTAGATGTAGGTGGACGAGAGAGACGAAGCATGGCAAATGTCTCTGCTTTTATCATGTCCTTTCTTCCCTTTTGGCTTTGCTCCCCCTTCAGAGTCAGGTGAGCATCACTGCGTCTCTCCAAGCAAGTCTGAGCAATTCCCCTGGGGTGTCCTTTTGCAGGTAAGTGATTGCACTGTAGCTCCCTTGCTGAACAATGGCTGTTGATGGGTTGTTTGACACCCTGTCCGGGTGTTGGTTACTTTCCTTGCTGTTGTCACTGGGGAGCTAATATTTGGCTGACTCCCCCACCTTACAGCATAGTGATAACCACACTGCCCCAACAGCCTGGATGTAGGGTTATGTGCCACCTCAGCCCTCTATGCGCCCCAGGAACATCTACAGCCAGAACGTTGGTATCTGTTCCCCCCATAAACCACCTAATCCTCACGGGAACCCCTACAGCCTGGATGTAGGTATCCGTGCCCCCCACGAACAAGCAAAGCCCCCTTGGGACCTTTACAGCCAAGACATTGTTATCTGTGCACCCCATAAATCTCCTAAGCCCTCTGGGACCCCCACAGTCTGCATGTAGATATCTATGACCCCCAGAAACCCCCTAACGCCCCAGGAACCCCTACAGCCTGGATGGAGGTATCTGTGACTCCAACGAACCTCCTAAACCACCCAGGACCCCTCCAGCTAGGACGTAGGTATCTGTTCCCCCCTCTACTCCCAATCCCCTCAGGACCCCTAGACCCTGGACGTAGGTATCTGTGTCTGCCCCGATCCCCTACGCACCCCCATTACCCCTTTAGCCTGGACGTAGGTCTCTGTGCTCCCACAATCCCCCTAAACGACCCAGCCACCCCTTCAGCCTGGATATACCTATCTGTGACCCCCACGAACCCCTTAAACCCCCAGGGATCCCTACAGCCTGGACACAGGTGACTGAGCACCCCACGAACCCCCTAAACTCCTCGGGACACATCCAGCCTGTATGTATCTGAGCCCCCAGTAAACCGCCTAATCTCCCCGAGACACCGACAGCCTGGACCTAGGTATCTGTGCCCCCCACAAACCCCCATACCCCCTAGGACTCCTCCAGCCTAGATGTAGGTATCTGTACCCCCACAGCCCCCCTGGGACTCCTACAGCCTGGAGGTTCATATCTGTGCCCCCCATGAAACCCCTGCCCCCGGGACCCCTCCAGCGTTGACATAAGTATCTGTGCACCCCACGAACCCATAAGCACCTGTAGGGACGCCTACAGCATGGACTTAGGTATCTGGGGCCCCCCAAAACTCCCTAAGCCCACCAGGGACCCCTACAGCCTAGAGATAAGTATATGTGCCCCCCGAACACAATAAGACCCCCCTGGTCACCTCCACCCTGGACTTAGGTATCTGTGCCCCCTATGAACCCGCTAATCCTGTCAGGGACCCACCAGCATGGACGGAGGTATCTGTGCCCCGCACAATCCCTAAGTGCCGAGGAACCCCTCCAGCCTGGAGGTGGGTATCTGTGCGCACCAGAAACCCCCTAAGTCTCCCAGGGACCCCTACAGCCTAGACGTATGTATCTGTTGCCCCCAGAAAACCCCTAATCCACCCCGGGAACCCCTACAGTATGGACCTAGGTATCTGTGTCCCCCAGGAACCCCTTAAACCCCCAGGAACCACTCCAACCTGGACATAGATATCTATGCCTCCCAAAAAAAAACCCTAAGCCCCTCAGGGACCCCTAGAGCTTGGAGATAGGTATCTCTGCCCTCCGCAAACCCCCTAATCCTCCCCGGAGCCTCTCCAGGCTGGATGTACATATCTGTGCCCCTCACAACCCCCCTAAGTACCCCGGGACCCCTCCAGCCTGGATGTAGGTGTCTGTGCTCCCCCGATGCCCTAAGCCCCCCCCCCCCAGAATCACTATAGCCTGGACATAGGAATCTGTGTCCAATATAATACGAAGCCCCCCCAGGGATCCCTCCAGGACATACATAGGTATCTGTGCCCCTCACCAAGTCCCTAAACCCCCAGGGATCATTGTGCTCAACACAACCCCCTAAGCCATCCAGGGAGCCCTCCAGCCCGGACGTAGGTATTGGTGTCCTCCACGAAGCCCCTAATCCCCACCAGGACCTCTACAGAACGGACACAAGTACCTCTGCCCCCCACAACTCCCCTAACTCCCCCAGGGTCCTGACCATTCTAGACATAGGTATATGTGACGCTACGAATCACCTTAAGCCCCCCGAAATGCCTCCAGCCTGGACATAGTTATCTGTACCTCCCAAGCCCCCCAGGGTTCTCTACAGCCTCTACATAGGTGTGATGCTCTGTGCATTACCCTGCGTGGCCACATGGTGTCACTGTTCCTGTATCAGAGAAATGCTTTGTGCATTAGCCTGCGTGGCCACACGGTGTCACTGTTGCTCCATGCAGGAAATGCTCTGGGCATTACCCTGCCTGGCCACATGGTGTCACTGTTGCTCCATGCAGGAAATGTTCTGTGCATTACCATGCGTGGCCACACGGTGTCACTGTTGTTCCATGTGGGAAATGCTCTGGGCATTTCTGTGATGGAGTAGAGACTGTGTGGGGGATGGGAGAGCAGGGGGTGACTTTAGGTGAGGGACCGGACCTAAGCCTGTAACCTGAACTAGGCAGGGGGAAAGGGGTCATCACTTTTGCCAAGGAAGCTGGACACAGGAAGGGGCCGGCTGGAGGTAGGTAGTTCAGTTTCTGTTTGGAGCTGCGTTGTTGGAATTCAGGGAATCTCAAACTGGGAACTAAGTTTCCTGAACTCCCAGAAGGACTCGATTGTGGGGTCCTGCTTGTGCCTCTGCTGTATCCTTCACTCCTGTTGTCCAATAAACCTTCTGTTTTACTGGCTGGCTGAGAGTCACTGTGTGTCCCAGGACTAGAGATGCAGGACCGGACTCCCCCACACTCCATGACAGACTTTTAGCCCTTCCGGGACCCCTGTAGCCTGGACGTAGGTATCTGTGCCCCGCACCAAACACCTAAGACACTCAGAGACCCCTCCATCCTGATCTTAGGTATCTGTGCCCCTCACAAGCCCCCTAAGCCTCCCAGGGACCTATACAGCCAGGACATTGATATCTGTGCCCCATATAGACTCCATAAGCCACCTGGGACACTCCAGTGTGCACGTAGGTATATGTGCCTCTCAGAAACCCCCTAACCCCCCAGGAACCCCTACAGCCTGGATGTAGGTATTTATACCCCCACAACCCCCCTAACCCCGCACCGGGACATCTACATTCTGGATGTAGATATCTGTGCCCCTCATGAAACCTCTAATCGCCCCTGGGACCGATACAGCCTGGACATACATATCTGTGCCCACTCGAACCCCTAAAACCCCCTGGTACCCCTACAGCCTGGACATAGGTATCTTGGGCCCCCAAAAATCCCCTAAGACTCCCAGGATGCCTCCAGCCTGGACGTACGTATCTATGCCCCCCATAAACCCCCTAAGCCCCCCTAGGACCCCTAGATCTTGGAGATTGGTATGTGTGTCCCTCCCCAAAACTCTCTAAGCCCCCCAGGGACCCCTATGGCCTGGACGTAGTTATCTGTGCACCTGAAGGCGCCTAAGATCCCCTGGATCCCTACAGCCTGGGTGTAGGTGTGACGGTGCTCCCTGTGGGAACCAGCTGAAGTCACTTAATCAGGGTGAACTGCAAACAAAACAGGGCAGACAAATCCCAAACGCCGGTGGTTATTTCAATACTTAGATTTACCAAGTCAGCACGAAACAACTTCTGTAGTACTTCACTGGTTACTTAGAAGTTTAAACCACGCAGTTCCCTTAAAGTACTCAGCCTCAGGCCTCCGTCCAGACACACCTGTCAGATATGATAATAATTCCTGAAAATCTTACTTCAACATATAAAAGAAAAGGTTCTTCCGATCCCAAAGGATCAGCCACATACCCAGGTTCAATTATAACTTAGATCTTACCTAAAATACATACTATAGCCAATTGTTATTAACTAAGCTAAAATTTATTAGAAAAGAAAAGAGAGAGAGTGTTGGTTAAAAGATTAATGGACATATAGACTTGAATTCAATTCTTGAGGTTCAGATACATAGTAGAGGTGAGCTTGTAGTAGCCAAAAGTCCTTTTAGAAATAGTCCATAGGTTATAGTCCAATGTCCATATTCAGGGTGGCTCCAGTCAATGACTGGGGATCTCAATCCTTGTGGCTTAAGGTTTTCCCCTCTTGAAACCCAAAGTAGATCTGAGATGAAGAAGTATCATGTTCCAGGGTTTTTATACATTTCCAGCAGCCTTTCGGCCTGAGAAAACAATAGGCTTAGCTCTCCTTCCAAACATCCTGGCAATTAGTACAGGGTAATTTATTCATTAAACAGTTCAGATACAGGTTTCCACAACCTTCAAAGAGACACAGAGACAATAATACTATTTCACTCAAGTGTCATCATAAATGTTAATATTCCTTTCTTGCTCTTTGAATTAAAATTATAGCAATAGACAAGACTTGTTTGCTTACATCACAAGACCTGAACAAACACCTCCCCTTCTACCTCTAACAATGCAGACTTGCATTTCCAAGCTCTGTTCATTTACATATCTTGCTAACCAGTTCTTTAGGTTCACCCATGGGTCAGGTCAGTCGGTGAGGTGAGTTAATTAACTCTTTCTGGCCCTGTCACCTTGCAGTGAGATATTAGATTATACTTATAATGTCACAGTGGTGGAGAGTCGACTGCTGCAGCTCCCCGTAGACTCTGCCTGCATCTCTCACCAAGCTGGAGTACAGCAGTCAAGGGGAGAGCATTCGATGTGTTGCATCTACACTAGACGCGATATATCGACCCCGCTGGATCTATCGCTGCCCACCGATTCGGCAGGTGGTATAGACATACAATGAGTATCTGGTGATCGGAGATGGACCCTGGAGGGGGACACACTGAAGGATCTCAGGGGTTAAGGTGCCTCTATTGTCAACTGTCAGGGCTGCTGTGGCTCTGAGGAGGGTGATTGACTGCTTGGCAGGCTTAGGCACCACAAGCCTGGGAGGCAGGAGAAGTGAAGCGGCCACAGTGTGCTAGGGGTACTCGTGCTCGGAGGAGGGGTGAGCTGGGGCGAGGGGGTGCCGCAGGGAAGAGAGGGGGAGCTGCCACAAGAGGGGAGCCTCAGGGTGGAGGGGGGGAGCTGCAATGGGTGGGCGCCTCAGGGTGGGGGCGCGGGGGGGAGGCGCAAGGTGGAAGTTTCACCTAGGGCACGAAACATCCTTGCACCGGCCCTGCCCCATGCCCTGCCTGCAGCCAGCCCTGCACCCCCAGCGCTGTCCGATCCGCAGCCAGCCTCTGTCTCCAGCCAGCCCTGCACCTTCTGCCCTGCCCACACCAACCGCATCCTCCCTGCTCTGCCTGCAGCCAGCCCCACAGCTAACCCCTGACACACCCCCTGCCCTGTCTCCAGCCAACTCCTGCCGCATCCCCCTGTGGCCCTGCCCAAAGCCAGCCAGCCCCCCACAGACCCCACAGCCTGCACCAGCCCAGCACCCCCTGTCTGCGGCCAGCCCTGCATCCCCAGCACTGTCTCCAGCCAACACCTGATGTACCCCCCTGCCTGAAGCCAGACAGGCCCGTACCCCTTGACCTGCATGTAGCCAGACCCTATCTCCAGCCAACCCTATGTCCACTGGACCCTGCAGTTCCCAGGGCAGTAACCCTGCACATCTGCTTCAATGAGGGGGGCAGGGAGAAGCTGGGACCCACACATGTGCACACCCTAGGATGATCAGACAACAAATGTGAAAAATCGGGACAGGGGGTGGGGGATAATAGGATCCTAGATAAGAAAAAGTCCGCAAAATTCAGACTATCCCTATAAAATTGGAATATCTGGTCACCCTAGCACACCTCCAGGACACCTGAGTTCCATTGCTGGATTTCCTTTTGGTTCCACTGGTGGTTCTTTTCCTTTTCCTGGGGGACTTTGGGCAAGTTGCTCCCCCCTCTAGGGCTCTGTCCCCAGCAGTTAAATGGGGATTTCTTACTTTCCCGCTATTGGACAGTGCTGGGAGAATTCCCCAGCAAAAGCTTCTATGACAGTGCTAAGCAGTATCTGACCATTCAAGGGAGGAGCACACTGCCCAGGAGGAGTGTTTGGCTCTGGGGTTTCACTTCAGCCCAGTCTAGAGAGAGGGGCCCAACCATGGAGTTTGGCTCACGAAGACCAAGTCTCCAATTTGTTAAGGGTGTTTTGAATTTCAATCCTGTGCTCCAAAGTGATTGGTGTCAGTTGCAAATTTTAGAAGCATGGTCTCCACTGCATTTTCCAAATCATTCATGAAAATATTAAATAGTACCGGACTCCGGACTGATCCCTGCCAGACCCACTAGGTACACCCTCTCCGTTGGACAGCCAAACCTGGAGAAGTGCTCCTGGAGTCTGGGCTTTCAACCAGCTCTGCACCCACATTACACTGATTGCAGCTGGACTGCATTTCCCTCGTTCACTTGTGAGAATGTCCTACGGGACTGTGTGAAAAGCCTTAGTAACACCAAGATAGATCCCATCTACTGTTTACCAACCTCCACCAGGCCCGGAACCCTGCCAAAGAAAGGAAGAGGATTGGTTTGGAATGATTTGTTCTTGACAAATCCATGCTCACTCGTCCTAACAACCAAATTATCCTATAGGTGCTGCTGACAAACTGAGTGTTTAAGAATGTATTGCAGTATCTCTCCAGCTATGGAAGTGAGGCTAGCTAGTCTGTAAGTCCCAGGGGTCTCTTTGTTCCCCTTTGAAAGACAGGTCCTGTCTTGTTCAGGGATGGGAAGATGTTCTTTTTCAGGGATCTCATCAAGAACTGGGGCACATCATCTGGTTTGTTAAGGCCACAAAAATGGAGGCAGGTACTTCTTCTCTCCTGCTGGCAAAGAACCACAGGTACCTAAAAGACAGGACTCACATCCCTGAGTGGGCTATAAAAAATGCAGTGGCTAAAAAGTTTGGCCCTGAATATTTCTTGTTTCTGCAGACTAGACATTTTAGCAAACTTTAAAATTCCTTGTTGCAAACACCAAGAAACTCCAAAATTCCTTGGTGCAAACACCAAGAAACTCCCCTTTCTCCTTCAGAGAGGGCTTCAACACCCCTTCTCTCACTCACGCTCACAACTACCCAGAGTTCAAGAATTCTTCCTGTTCGCATTGGACACATGGGGAGGAGCCTGATGTCCAGAGAAAGGAAGTGACCTACGCAAGGGCCTACACAGCAAGGTGGTGGCAGAACCAGAAAGAGAAGCCACCAGTCCTGACTCCTGTTCTAACGGACAACAAACCCCCCCCCCAGAGGCAGAGATAGATTTCAGGAATCGAGATGGTGGGGAAATTTCATTGAAACCGTTTCTGTCAGAAAATCCCATTAAGACTAAACTAGTTTTTTTCTTGAAATCATAACAAGTGGGATGAAAATTCTTTGCAAAAAGATTTTCTTGCAAAACAAAAGCATCTCCTGTTTGTCACAGTGTGTTAAATTGTCTCATCACACACAAAGAGGAGACAGTTAGATCTTAAAAATTAGATAAGGTGCTTCAGTCTGAGCTAAGTTGTGGCTGCTCTTAACAATTTAAAAATAAAGAAATACAAATAAAATAGAATATTTCAGCTATTCTATTAAGTGTTAATCTGCTTTGAATAAACATGATAGGACACCTCATATTATGCCCTACTCCTAGTGACACTCTCCAATAGATCCCCAACCTCCACCCACAGTCAGGTAGGTAGGAGCAGATCATTATTATCCCTACCTGAAAGAGGGAGAAGCTAAGGCTGAGGAAGGAGAATTGACTTGTCTTAGGTCACCCAGCCAATCAGTGGCAGAGTTGGGAATAGGACCCAAGAGCCCTGATTTTCAAACTAACCAGCGGATCTTGAATTTCAGACATTGAATGACCTGAATAATGTGCTCTCAGATGAGCCCCAGACCAACAACAGCGCACAGTAATTATTCAGCAAGTATTTCAGGAGAACTGCAATGTTAGAGAAAATCATGAACTGCTCAGAGACAATTAATGTAGAGAAGCAGCAAAATTCATCAAACATAGAACTGATTATGACTTATTTCCTTGGTCTTAAAAGAGAACAACAAACACCTGAGTCTCCTCCCTGTCAATAACCCCCTGCTCAGCCAATCAGGGTAGAGACGGAGGATGAGAGGCTGAGGGTTCTCACCAGAGAGCCCAAAGGATGGCCCAGGTCATTGATCGGGATCACTGCCCAAGTGCTAGTTCAGCCCCACATTTTTGAGTGGACCTCTCACAGTGGGAGCTGCAGAGCACTCCCCCGCAACACACACACACACACACATGCGCGCGCGCGCGCTAGCGCGCACGCACACCTCCTGATGTTGGAAGGGGAACAGGAGAAAGGACAAAAGAAGCAAGAGACAAAGAGAAGGGAGGGAAAGATGGAGGAAAAGGTGAAACAAAAAGGACAAACCCTAATGTCCGCAGTGATTCTGAGGGACAAAATCCCAGGTGCGCAATAAAATTCTACCTCTTTAAGCTCATGTTTTCCATGCCTAGAATTCAACTCTCACCAGATGGATCAGACTGAACAGGTTTCAAACCTCCAGGAGGCTCTTACCTTCTAAATAGGGATGGCTGTTTTCTAGTAAAATCACTAAAAGGAAAGGAGGAAGCTCGAAAGAGGTTCCTCCTGGCGCTCACGTCCGTGAACCTGAATACTCTCTCAGTCCTCAAAGAGAGACCTGGAGAAGGAGACTTGCTGAAGCAAAGCCACAGGGGTCTCTGAGGTTTCCCTGGCCGTTCGCCCCTGTCCTGCCTGACTGATGTCAGCATCTCTCTGTGAGGTCACCACCTCCCCATCACCTTTGACCAATAGACTGAGGTCCTGCAAAAGCCCTTTTTGATGTCACTGCCACACCCCTCCCTTGCTGTGCTAATGTCCTGCCCCTGGCCAGGCTCTTTGCAGTTTTAAGCTACTCCCTGTGGATCAACCCACTCAAGGAGCGTTCGTTCTAGGCAGCAAGCCAGCTAGACAGGAAAACATCAGATGCTGCTCCCAATGCTACACTCAGTTTTTCACAAATTAGTCGACTTTATGGCCAGAAGAGACCATTAGCCCTCACTGGAAGGCATTTTTCTCCAGCCCTCAGAACGTTTTGTGGCTCTTTGCTGACCCAGCTCCAATTTCACATCATCTTTTCAAATGAGGACATCAAAACTGGAGGCAGGATTCCAGTATCAGTCTCACTGATACCCTGTCACCTCCTGTGACAATATTGACATAATCTGTAACTGTATATGTCACTGTTGCGACCACTGTTCTATATTTACAGCCAATATCGTAGAAAGGTTTTCATGTTCCTAAGGGGTCTATGGAGAGGTTCTGATTGGCTGATTATAATTATGCTATCTCTAGATGTGTTTCATTTTTGTAGTTGATGTTATGAATATTGGCTCTGTGCTGCCCGTATTCCAAACTCGTGCCATAATGGGGGACAGAACAGCCACCTTGCCAGAAGTGGCTTTACCAATAGATGGAATCTGGGATTTGAACTCCCAATGATCACACTGTGATTGGGATCCGTTTGAATTCCCCTCCTATGTCTTTGACACTTTCATCTCCACTCATAGCAACTCTGACATAGGATTAAAGCAGTGAAAACATCATATCCAAGCACAGACAATGGAGAATGCTTCATCACACGACACTTTGAGAAGTGGACGGATAGAATGTGATGAAGATAAACTGTCTGCCTAGGACAAAGGGTAACAGTTCTGCAGTGAAGGTGAAGGAGAGAATCTCTCTGTCACTCCTACATGGTCGAGTCTTCACAGTGCTCCTGAGCTGGAGAGTGAAGACCCCCCCTCGGTCCCACCATGAGACTGAGGAACAGGAGGCCTGTCACCCCCATTCCTGCCATCTTGCATTCCTGGTTTCCAGCATCCCAGAGGGCCTCCCTGCCAGCGATGAAACCCAACTGCCATCCGGACTCCCCAGTGTTGCTCCTCAATGGCTCTAAATCAGCCAGAGAGTGGAAGGTCCTGGGCATCGTGCCGGCACGTGGGATCCACTGCACCTGAACAGTGGGAAAAGGTTTCTGTGCTGGGGCATCGTTTAATATTTTCCAGTTTCCAAGGGAGGGTTTATGGGCCTGAGTGTTAAGCTCCCAAAGCCAGTCACTGTTTCATTGTATTCATTACGTTTGCATTTTCCCCTGTTCCCCCAGTTTTCTGTACCTTTACCCTGACTACACTTACTTGGTTTGTGCCAAACCACCTTATCTTCTCTTTATTTTATTTACAGCACATGAGGAGGGAGGCTAAATCCACTGGTGACAGAGACAGGAGGAAGTCGAGTTTGTGTCTCCTGAGAAAAGGGGCTTTTTCCTTTCCTATTTCTCCCCTACCATTTCTAATGTTTTCCTTTGAAGCGTTGCCTTATTCAGCTTGCGGTAACATTACCTTTTGAGATAAAAACTACAAAATACAGAACTAGAGACATTTTTTAGAAATCTGGGATTTAGACATTTTATTTATAGCAAGGGAGGGTGTCCAAGTTTCTGAGAAGGTTTTTGTTCGCAAGAAGCAACATTGTTGGGTCTGTTATTGTACCAAGGGGGGAGATGGTTGTCTACAAAAGAGGAGTCAAGACTAAATGCATCCAATGAGGATGGGATTCAAACCCATACATACAGAGCACAATGGATGAGCAGTCCATCATCTTAACCACTCAGCTATCTCATCTGAGTTGCAAAAAAAGGGACAGCAGGAGAAATCTTTCAGCAGAGATAGGGACACTAAGGAGTTTCCCAATACTAAGCATAAGCAGGGTCTGAATGAGCTCCCCCTTCACATCTAGTGAGGAGCTGGGGAAAGACTTCAGGAACAGACCATATTTGCACAGACACACCTACTCTGCCTAACTATGCAGCATGGGGGGGCCGCTTTTCCAAAATGACCAGTTTGGGATGGTGGTGGGTTAGAAATCACTTTAGGATTGAGTAGAATGAAATGTTATTTTCCTTCCTGTATGAGTGAAGGGCAGCAGAACATACCTAGTCCATCCTGATGGAGGGGTAGGTGTGTGAGGAATAGCTTTTATTAGACTGCAGAGAAGTGATTGAGGATGTCACTCTAAACCAGTGGTCCCCAAACATTTCACATTGTGCCCTCTTAGCCATGGCTGTGGCCCCTGGGAAGCCGTGATCAAGAACCGGGGCTGAGAGTGGGGCTGTTGCTTGCTGGGGAAAGGGGTGCAGACAGTGGTAAGGGGTTAAGGCTGGGCTGGGAGCCAGAGGCCCAGACTGAGGGTGGGGTTGGGGAAGAGCTGGGACCAGTATCTTAGATGCGTATATACAAATGCGAGAAGTATGGGTAATAAGCAGGAAGAACTGGAAGTGCTAATAAATAAATACAATTATGACATTGTTGGCATCACTGAAACTTGGAGGGATAAAACACATGATTGGAATGTTGTTGTGGATGGGTATAGTTTGCTCAGGAAGGATAGACAGGGGGAAAATGGAGGAGGTGTTGCCTTATATATTAAAAATGTACACACTTGGACTGAGGTGGAGATGGACATAGGAGACAGAAGTGTTGAGAGTCTCTGGGTCAGGATAAAAGGGGTAAAAAACAACGGTGATCTCGTGCTAGCAGTCTACTACAGGCCACCTAACCAGGTGGAAGAGGTGGATGAGGCTTTTTTGAAACTACTAACAAAATCATCCAAAGCCCAGGATTTGGTGGTGATGGGGGACTTCAACTATCCAGATATATGTTGGGAAAATAACACCGCAGGGCACAGACTATCCACTAAGTTCCTTTACTGCATTGCAGACAACTTTTTATTTCAGAAAGTTGAAAAAGCTACTGGGGGGGAAGCTGTTCTAGGCTTGATTTTAACAAATAGGGAGGAACTTGTTGAGAATTTGAAAGTAGAAGGAAGCTTGGGTGAAAGTGATCATGAAATCATAGAGTTTGCAAATCTAAGGAAGGGTAGAAGGGAGTACAGCAAAATAGAGACAATGGATTTCAGGAAGGCGGACTGTGGTAAGCTCAGAGAGCTGATAGGTAAGGTCCCATGGGAATCGAGACTGAGAGGAAAAACAACTGAGGAGAGTTGGCAGTTTTTCAAAGGGATGCTATTAAGGGCCCAAAAGCAAGCTATTCCGATAGTTAGGAAAGATAGAAAATGTGGCAAAAGACCACCTTGGCTAAACCACGAGATCTTGCGTGACCTACAAAATAAAAAGGCGTCATATAAAAAATGGAAACTAGGTCAGATTACAAAGGATGAATATACGCAAATAACACAGGAATGCAGAGGCAAGATTAGAAAGGCAAAGGCACAAAATGAGCTCAAACTAACTATGGGAATAAAGGGAAACAAGAAGACTTTTTATCAATACATTAGAAGCAAGAGAAAGACCAAGGACAGGGTAGGCCCAGTGACAGGAGACTTGGAAATGGCAGAGATGCTTAATGACTTCTTTGTTTCAGTCTTCACTGAGAAGTCTGAAGGAATGTCTAATACAGTGAATGCTTACGGGAAGAGGGTAGATTTAGACGATAAAATGAAAAAAGAGCAAGTAAAAAATCACTTAGAAAAGTTAGATGCCTGCAAGTCACCAGGGCCTGATGAAATGCATCTTAGAATACTCAAGGAGTTAATAGAGGAGGTATCTGAGCCTCTAGCTATTATCTTTGGGAAATCGTGGGAGAAGGGGGAAAATATAGTGCCCATCTATAAAAAGGGAAATAAAAACAACCCTGGAAACTACAGACCAGTTAGTTTAACTTCTGCGCCAGAGAAGATAATGGAGCAGGTAATTAAAGAAATCATCTGCAAACACTTGGAAGGTGGTAAGGTGATAGGGAATAGCCAGCATGGATTTCTAAAGAACAAATCGTGTTAAACTAATCTGATAGCGTTCTTTGATAGGATAACGAGCCTTGTGGATAAGGGAGAAGAGGTGGATGTGATATACCTAGACTTTAGTAAGGCATTTGATATGGTCTCGCATGATAATCTTATAGATAAACTAGGAAAGTACAATTTAGATGCGGCTACTATAAGGTGGGTGCATAACTGGCTGGATAACCTTACTCAGAGAGTAGTTATTAATGGCTCCCAATCCTGCTGGAAAGGTATAACAAGTGGGGTTCCGCAGGGGTCTGTTTTGGGACCGGCTCTGTTCAATATCTTCATGAACGATTTAGATGTTGGCACATAAAGTACGCTTATTAAGTTTGCGGACGATACCAAACTGGGAAGGATTGCAACTGCTTTGGAGGACAGGGTCAAAATTCAAACTGATCTGGACAAATTGGAGAAATGGTCTGAGGTAAACAGGATGAAGTTCAATAAAGATAAATGCAAAGTGCTCCACTTAGGAAGGAACAATCAGTTTCACACATACAGAATGGGAAGAGACTGTCTAGGAAGGAGTATGGCAGAAAGAGATCTAGGGGTCGTAGTGGACCACAAGCTTAATATGAGTCAACAGTGTGATACTGTTGCAAAAAAAGCAAACGTGATTCTGGGATGCATTAACAGGTGTGTTGTAAACAAGACACGAGAAGTCATTCTTCCGCTTTACTCTGCACTGGTTAGGCCTCAACTGGAGTATTGTGTCCAGTTCTGGGCACCGCATTTCAAGAAAGATGTGGAGAAACTGGAGAGGGTCCAAAGAAGAACAACAAGAATGATTAAAGGTCTTGAGAACATGACCTATGAAGGAAGGCTGAAGGAATTGGGTTTATTTAGTTTGGAAAAGAGAAGACTGAGAGGGGACATGATAGCAGTTTTCAGGTATCTAAAAGGGTATCATCAGGAGGAGGGAGAAAACTTGTTCACCTTAGCCTCCAATGATCGAACAAGAAGCAATGGGCTTAAACTGCAGCAAAGGAGATTTAGGTTGGACATTAGGAAACAGTTCCTAACTGTCAGGGTAGTTAAACACTGGAATAGATTGCCTAGGGAAGTTGTGGAATCTCTATCTCTGGAGATATTTAAGAATAGGTTAGATTAATGTCTATTAGGGATGGTCTAGACAGTATTTGGTCCTACCATGAGGGCAGGGGACTGGACTCGATGACCTCTCGAGGTCCCTTCCTGTCCTAGAATCTATGAGTCTATAACTGTCCCTTTTCCCATTGGACAGATGGGAGGAGCCTGAGGTACAGAGAAGGAAGGTTACCTACCCAAGGGCCTACAAAGCAAGGCGGTGGCAGAGCCAGAAAGAGAATCCACCAATCCTGACTCCTGTTCTAACAGACAACAAATCCCCCCAGAGGCAGGGATAGAGCTCAGGAATTGAGATGGTGGGAAAATTTCATTCCAACCGTTTCTGTCCAAATATCCTATTCAGACTAAACCAGTTAGTTTCTCAGAATCATAACAAGTGAGATGGAAGTTCTTTGCAAAAAGATTTTGTTGCAAAACAAAAGCATCTCCTGTTTGTAACAGTGTGTTAAATTGTCTCGTCACACACAAAGAGAAGACACTTAGATCTTGAAAATTAGATAAGATGCTTCAGTCTGAGCTAAGTCGTTGCTGCTCTTAACAATTCCAAAATAAAAAAATGCAAACAAAAAAGACTGTTTCAGCTAATCTATTATGTCATAATCTGCTCTGAGTAAACGTGATAGGACAGCTCATATTATGCACTAATCCTAGTAACACTCTCCAATGGATCCCCATCCTCCACCAACCATGAGGCAGGTATGAGTGGATCATTATTATCCCTACTTGAAAGATGGAGAAGCTAAGGCTGAGAAAGGAGAATTGACATGTCTTAGATCACATAGCCAGTCAGAGGCAGAGTTGGGAATAGGATCCAAGAGCCCTGATTTTCAAACTAACCATCCGATCTTGAATTTCAGACATTGAATGACCTGAATAATGTGCTCTCAGATGAGCTACAGACCAACAAAAGTGCACAGTAATTATTCAGCAAGTATTTCAGGAGAACTGCAATGTTAGAGAGAATCATCAACTGCTCAGAGACCATTAATGCAGAGAAGCAGCAAAATTTGTCAAACATAGAACTGGTTCTGATTTTTCCTTGTTCTTAAAAGAGAACAACATGGACCTGAGTCTCCTCCCTGTCAATAACCCCCTGCTCAGCCAATCAGGGTAGAGACTGAGGAGGGGAGGCTGAGGATTCTTACCAGAGAGCCCAAAAGATGGCCCAGGTGACTGCTGGGGATCACTTCCCAAGCACTATTTCAGTCCCATATTTTTGGGTGGATCTTTCACAGTGGGAGCTGCAGAGCACTCCCCCGCAACACACACACACACACACAAGCACACCTGCTGGTGTTGGGAGGGGAATAGGAAAAAGGAGAAACGAAGCAAGAGAAGAGAAAGGAGAGAAGGATGGATGGAGGAAAAGTTGAAACAAAAAGGACAAACCCTTATGTCCCCACTGATTCTAAGGGACAAAATCCCAGGTGTGCAATAAAATTCTGCCTCCTTAAGCTCGTGTTTTCCATGTCTAGAATTCAACTCTCACCAGATGGATCAGGCTGAAAAGGTTTCAAACCTCCAGGAGACTCTTACCTTCTAAACAGGGATGGCTGTTTTCTAGTAAAATCACTACAAGGGAAGGAGAAAACTCGAAAGAGGTTCCTCCTGGCGCTCACCTCCGTGAACCTGAATGCTCTATCAGTCCTCAAGGAGAGACCTGGAGAAGGAGACTTGCTAAAGCAAAGCCACAGGGGTCTCTGAGGTTTCCCTGGCCCCTCGCCCCTGTCCTGCCTGGATGATGTCAGCATCTCTCTGTGATGTCACCACCTCCCCACCACCTTTGACCAATAGTGTGAGGTCCTGCAAAAGCCCTTTTTGATGTCACTACCACACCCCTCCCTTGTTGTGCCAATGTCCTGCCCCAGGCCAGGCACTTTGGAGGTTTGAGCTAGTCCCTGTGGATCACCCCACTCAAGGAGTGTTCGTTCTAGGCAGCAAGCTGGCTAGACTGTAAAACATCAGATGCTGATCCCAATGCTACGCTCCGTTTTTCAGAAATTAGTCGACTTTATGGCCAGAAGAGACCATTAGAGCATCTAATCATATAATCATAGAATATAGGGTTGGAAGGGACCTCGGGAGGTCATCTAGTCCAATCCACTACTCAAAGCAGGACCAATCCCCAACTAAATCATCCCAGCCAGGGCTTTGTCAAGCCTGACCTTAAAAACCTCTAAGGAAGGAAATTCCACCACCTCCCTTGCTATCCTATTCCAGTGCTTCACCACCCTCCTAGTGAAAAAGTTTTTTCTTAATATCCAGCCTAAACCTCCCCCACTGCAACTTGAGACCATTACTCCTTGTTCTTTCATCTGCTACCACTGAGAACAGTCTAGATCCATCCTCTTTGGAACCCACTTTCAAGTACTTAAAAGCAGCTATCATATCCCCCCTCAGTCTTCTCTTCTGCAGACTAAACAAGCCCATTTCCCTTAGCCTTTCCTCATTAGTCATGCACTTCAGACCGCTGATCATTTTTGTTGCCCTCTGCTGGACTGTTTCCAATTTTTCCACATCCTTCTTGTAGTGTCGGGCCCAAAAGTGGACACAGTACACCAGATGAGGCTTCACCAATGCCGAATAGAGAGGAATGATCACATCCCTCGATCTGCTGACAATGTCCCTACTTATACAGCCCAGAATGCCGTTAGCCTTCTTGGCAACAAGGGCACAGTGTTGGCTCATAGCCAGCTTCTCGTCTAGTGTAAACCCTAGGTCCTTTTCTGCAGAACTGCTTCCTAGCCATTCGGCCCCTAGTCTGTAACAGTGAATGGGATTCTTCCTTCCTAAGTGCAGGATTCTGCACTTGTCCTTGCTGAACTTCATCAGGTTTCTTTTGGCTCAGTCTTCCAATTTGTCTAGGTCCCTCTGTATCCTGTCCCTACACTCCAGCATATCTACCACTCCTCCCAGTTTAGTGTCATCTGCAAACTTGCTGAAGGTGCAATCCACACCATCCTCCAGATCATCAATGAAGATATTGAACAAAACCAGCCCCAGGACTGACCCTTGGGGCACTGCGCTTGAAACCGGCTGCCAACTAGACATGGAGCCTTTGATCACTACCCGTTGAGCCTGACGATCTAGCCAGCTTTCTATCCACCTTATAGTCCATTCATCCAGCCGATACTTCTTTAACTTGCTGGCAAGAATACTGTGGGAGACCATATCAAAAGCTTTGCTAAAGTCAAGGAATAACACATCCACTGCTTTCCCCTCATCCACAGAGCTAGTTATCTCCTCATAGAAGGTAATTATGTTAGTCAGGCATGACTTGCCCTTTTGTGAATCCATGCTGACTGTTCCTGATCACTTTCCTCTCCTCTAAGTGCTTCAGAATTGATTCCTTGAGGACCTGCTCCATGATTTTTCCAGGGACAGAGGTGAGCTGACTGGTCTGTAGTCCCCTGGATCCTCCTTCTTCCCTTTTTATAGATGAGCACTACAGTAGCCTTTTTCCAGTCATCCTGGACCTCCCCCGATCACCATGAGTTTTCAAAGATAATGGCCAATGGCTCTGCAATCACATCCGCCAACTCCTTTAGCACCCTCGGATGCAGCACATCCAGCCCCATGGACATGTGCTCATCTCCAGTTTTCTAAGTAGTCCCGAACCACTTCTTTCTCCACAGGGGGCTGGTCACCTTCTCCCCATACTGTGCTGCCCAGTGCAGCAGTCTGGGAGCTGACCTTGTTTGTGAAGACAGGCAAAAAAATCTTTCAGTACATTAGCTTTTGCCGCATCCTCTGTCCACTAAGTTACCTCCCTCATTCAGTAAGGGGCCCACACTTTCCTTGACTTTTTTCATGTTACTAACATACCTGAAGAAACCCTTCATCATACTTTTAACATTTCTTGCTAGCTGGAACTCCAAATGTGATTTGGCCTTCCTGATTTCACTCCTCGAAGCCTGAGCAATATTTTTATACCCCTCCCTGGTCATTTGTCCAATCTTCCATTTCTTGTAAGCTTCTATTTTGTGTTTAAGATCAGCAAGGATTTCAGTGTTAAGCCAAGCTGGTCGCCTGCCATATTTACTATTCTTTCTGCACATCGGGATAGTTTTTTCCTGCAACCTCAATAAGGATTCTTTAATCCTTCAGAGGATTGGAACTGATTTCAGTGAAGGAACATGTTTGCTAGATTTTCATACATTTGCACAGGAAAGCATTGAGTGTTTCCATTCATTTCAGGGATCCCTATTCAGTGGAACTCCTCAACATAACGGAAATGCAATTATTTTTGTTGAAAGGAGAGGTTTATAAGGGGACACTGGGATTAGAGCCACGGACCACTTGATCTGCAGTCAAACACTCTGCCACTGAGCTACACTCCCAAGATTGCTGTGGAAGTAAGTCAGTGATCTTAAAGATTTTGAAGGACAGGCCCTGCCTCAGAGATCTCCTGTTCTCTTCCCAGACCACAGTGCTTTTAAAAATGGGGTTTGATTAAACTTATAGATACATGGAGACACCACAGCTTGCACACCCACCCACATAGCTTCCCCCAGTGACGTAGCTACCACCTCTCGGGGAGATAGATTAACTACATGGACGGGACAGCTCTATCCCCTCTGCTCAGAGCATCTTCTTTCTTTATGAATGGGTAGGAAAGAACTTCCTGAATGGACAGTAACCAATTGATCAAATATTGCTGGGTCTGCATTCAATATGGGTAACTGGTCATGCTGGGCTGGACTAGTAGGAGCATTGCCAGCAGATCGAGGGAAGTGATTATTCCCCACTATTCAGCACTTGTGAGGCCACGTCTGGAGCATTTCGTCCAGTTTTTGCCCTCCCACTACAGAAACAAATTGGAGAGAGTCTAGGGGAGGGCAACAAAAATGATTAGGGGGCAGGGGACTTATGAGGAGAGGCTGAGGGCATGGTCACTCAGAGTGGGGGCAAGTGGGGCAATTTGCCCGAGGCCCTGCAGGGATCACATGAGAATATATTATTCTATAGTATTGCAACTTTTTTTATGGAAGGGTCCCCCAAAATTGTTTTGCCCCAGGCCCCCTGAATCCTCTGGGCAGCCCTGCCCACTCCATCCCCTTGACTCATTCTCCTCCCTCTGAGGCCCCACCTGTGCTCTGCTCTCACTCTCATTTGGCCATTTCCCACCCCTGCTCTTTCTCTTTGGCTGAGGCCTGCTGGTCCACCTTTTGCTCACTGCTCTCCTCCCTGAAAGACTCCTTGTGTCTCTCCACCCCCACCCCCAAGGTCTGCCTGCTACACCCACCTCTCTGCCCTTCCCCTGAGACTCACCCTGCCCAAACCTCTCTGCCCCCTCCCCTGACCTGCCCTGTCCACCACCCACACCTCTTTGCCCCACCCTTAAGACCGGCCCTGCCCACCACTTGCACCTCTCTGCCCCTCCCCTGAGGCCCGCCCTGTTCACCTCTTTCCTCGGTCATCTGTTCTTGTGCCTTGAAACATCAAGGATGAAATAAAAAGCCGATTTTACTCCAGGATGAGGAGAGAAAGGAGCCACCAACCCCCTGACAAATCTCAGTGCCCCAGAGAAAACCTGCCCCCTGCTATTGCAATCCCTGATGTGTGGGGGATAGGATGGTAAAGGAACTGTATGAATGATCAAGGCAGGAAATGGACAACAATCTACAGGAACGTCATTGACCACAAACACACTCTCTTCATGCTCCAGCCAGAAGGGAAATGAGCAGGAATTTTTGCAGTTCAGCCATGGACACACTTACACAATGGCACAGCAGTGAGTGTGTTGTGGAAAATGGTCTGAGGGAACAATTGGAATTGATCACTCAGTGAGAACAGAACTGGAGTGTAGTGAGAAATGCATTTCAAGCAAGTAGTTGTGGCCGAGTGGTTAAGGCAATGGATAAGGAATCCATTGGGGTCTTCCCCACGCAGCTTCAAATCCTGTCAACTACGGAGGAAGTTGTGGTCATTTAGTTTCAAGGGAGCTGGGTCTTGTCTCGCTCCCAAGCTATATCTACACTATTGGGGAATATGGCTTTAAAGTGTTTGAATTAAACACCTGTTGCATGTCCACACTATGCTTCTTGTCTTACCAGAGCACATCCATGCTAGACTCTAGGATGGCCACAGAGAGCAGTGCACTGTCGGTAGCTGTGCAACTGGCTGCAGGTGCTTTGGGAAGGGTTTGCAATGCCTCACGGGCCAGTACAGCATCACATGATGCAGGTTTCTCCATCCCATTGTTCCATGGGAATCCTACTAGATTGCCAGCTGCTTTTCAACTGCAATGTGTTTGGGTGGGGGGGGGGGGGAAGAGTGAGTGAGTGTGTGGGCACACTGTCTCTAAGTTAAGACAGCTGCTGCAAGCAACCAGTCCTCAGGCAGGGGGAAGGGGACAGCCCCAACATCAGCCCCTGCTTCCCTCACTGGCTCAGCTCAACACAGCAGCCTCTGTCACACATGCATTCTGCGGCCTGCTTAGCTCTGTGTCAGGTGTGCTGGAACAGGGGGGTTAGGGGGTCATGGCCCCACCATTCTTTACCAGCTGTTAGGACAAGTGATGGAGGGGGGGAAGGGTGGAGTCTTGGGAGGAAGAGGTGTTCTGTGGGTGTGCCATCAAGGGGAGGGATGGTGTGAGTGTGGTTCCTTGGGGAAGGGGTGTCATGACAGCGCCACAGTTCAGACAACGGTGCCCCCGCCCCACTGTAAGGAAACTCCCACCGCCCCTGCTCTGTGTTCGTAGTGCAGGAAAAGCAGCATTCATGGCAGTGATTTGCTCCCGGAGGCTACAGCAGAAGGGCTTGGGAGGTGACTTAAAGGTCCCAGGGCTCTGGCAGTGGGGCTCAGGAGGCGATTTATAGGGCCTGGGGCTCCGACCACTGCAGGGAGCCCTGGGCCCTTTAAATCACCAGACTGGGAAAGCCAGGCCGGCCTGGCACAGCGTACCCGCTCTTGCCAGTATCCCATACCAGAATGTACCAGCTTACTTTCACCTCTGAAAGCTCCTCACATGGATCAATAACTGGTTAAAAGCTGGGAAACAAAGGGTAGGAATAAATGGTCAGTTTTCAGGATGCAAACTCGTACCTAGTGGTGTCTATACTGGGACGAGGACTAGTCAACATTGATAAACGATCTGCTAAACAGAGAGGTGACAAAATTTGCAGATGATCCAAAACTACAGAGGACAGTTAAGTCCAAAGCAGCCTGTGAGGAGCTAAAAAAAGATTTCACAAAACTAGGTGAAAGGGCAACAAAATGGCAAATGAAATTCAATGCTGATAAATGCAAAGTGATGCACATTGGCAAACACAATCTCAACTCTACATATAAAACGATGGGATGTCAAATAGCTGTTGCCACTCAAGTGAGAGATCTTGGAGTCACTGTGGATAGTTCTCTGCAAACATCCACTCAGTGTGCAGCGGCCGGCAAAAAGGGAACAGAATGTTGGGAATCATTAGGAAAGGGATAGAAAATAAGAGAGAAAATCTTATTGCCGCTGTATAAATCCATGGTACGCGCACATCTTGAATGCTGCATGCAGATATGGTCACCCCATTTCAGAAAAGATGTATTGGAATTGGAAAAGGTTCAGAAAAAGGGGTGTGGAGTGTCTGCCATATGAAGAGAGAATAATAAGCCTGGGACTTTTCAGCTTGGAGAAAAGATGACCAAGGGGAAATATGATAGAGGTCTATAAAATCATAACTGGTGTGGAGAAAGTAAATAAGGAAGAGTTACTTATTCCTTCTCATAACACAAGAACTGGGGGTCACCAAGTGAAATTAATGGCAGCACATTTAAAACAAACAAACAGAAGTATTTTTTCACACAATGCACAGTCAATGTGTGGAACTCCTTGCCAGAGGATGTTGTGAAGGTCAAGACTATAACAGGGCTCAAAAAAAGAGCTAAATCAATTCATGGAGGACATGCTCTGAGCCTGGATGTGCAGGGAAGGTGTCTCTAATCTCTGTTTTCTGGGAGCGGGTGAAAGGGGATAGATCACTTGATGATTACCTGTTTTGTTCATTCCCTCTGGGGCAACCAGCTTTGGCCGCTATGGGAACACAGGACACTGGGCGAGATGGACCCAGTCTGACCCAGTCTGGCTGCTCTTACGTCCTTATGCTCCTTTCATACAGATGCCTGGGATTCTGCCTCATAGTGTGTCCCTGAGGTCTCAGCCAAAATGCCCAGACAGGCAAACACTCTGGGCTCCTGAAGCCTCTGCCCCCCACCTAGTGCCCTATGGCTCATCCCTGACCCTTGCTGCTGCTCCTTGCTGTAGAAGGTGAAAGGAGCGGAGGCAGCACAGGAGCCTTCTGGGGACGCAGATCTTAGGCTTTGGGAGAGACACATTGTCTGAGACATCAGAGCCCTGTAAACCATGCAGCCACCCCCTCAATCAGGGGCCTGTTCCAGCCCTCAGTCTGGGTTACCACGATCCCTCCCGCAGAGCAGGGTGCCCACAGATTATAGCCTGAAAATAGACATGTGAGACTAACTCCTGTTCTCTCTGACAGGACCTCCCCTAGAACAAGTGGCACCCCAAGCAAGACGTGTTTTTGGTGCCCTCCCATGTTAAAATTTTGAATATCTTATTTTTCATGGCATTTGTAGCTCAGTTCATGATTTCAATGCACAATTTCGATGCATGATTTTCTCTGTCATATAAGATGATAAATTTGCGGGCTAGGTTCTGTAAATCTGTATTTATTAATGCCATATATAAGCAAACAAAACAAATGCATTTTCTTTAAACATATAGAAACTTTTTAATTTTAACGGTAACTGAAACGTACTAACATCTAGAAATGGAACTGTCACCAGCACATGGCTGGCCAGTATTAAGTAGTGTTACAGTAGGAGACAGCGTTAGGATGTTAACCCCAGGCCTTTAGCTGAAAGGTCGCTTCTCTCACCTTTCCCCCATGAACTGAAGCGCAGCATTAAAGAGATCCAAAGATTGGCCAATGGCATTTTCAAGTGCTAAAATAGCAAGTGATGTTGCTCTCTCATTGGCCATCAGCAACTGAAGATGTAGTTTAATGAGCTGGAGCTTCAAGGCGAGGGTGGGTCTGTCTGCTGCCTTCCGTTGTGCTGCTGGGCACCAAGTCCCTGGTGGCCAATATGTGAAGCTGGGAGAAGAAAGTGGGGTGGCAAGTGGTGGCAGGACTTCTTCCACCAGGGTCTACCTGCCCAACTTCCTCCTCGTACTGCCGGGCCCCCTCGCCTTCAGGTAACACAGGAACTAAGGCAGGAATAGGGTGAGGAAGCAAGTAAAGCCGAGCAAGGAAGGCAAAAGTGAATCTTGTCTTCATGGGTCGCTCGCAATGACATCCTTTTTCTGTGCTACAGCTGACAAAAACTTCCCAGAGAGAAAAGTAATAGACCAAAAAGAAACCTAGCAGCTGCTGAAGTAGTTCGGTTGGGAGCGTGCTAGACTAACAGTCTCTTCTATTCCTCTTTGTGCCCAGGTGGTTTATTCTCGGAAAGTGCAGCATTGCCTTTAACTGCCACAAGTCCCTCATTTCAGGCTATGGAGCAGGAAAAGACAGCATGGGCTTCTGCACCGAGTTGGCCCACCTGATCTTTCATTCTTCTCTTGCTCTTTGTCAGCAAGGAGAAGAAGAAGAAGCTCTCCCTCAAGCTCCAGTCACACGGGCGAGGTAAGGATGACTTCCTGAGTGCCGGCCCCAGTCCTCTGCTCTGCCAGCTGACCTATCGAAGGGCTGCCACCACTTTCTCTAGGTTTGTCCATCGGTCTGTGGCAGGGTGAGCAATAACGAAGCAGATGGAGTTTCTGTAGTGTAGTGGTTTTCACATTTGCCTAACATGCAAAAGGTTCCTGGTTCAGAAACATGCTGGTTTCCTTTTCCCAGATCCCCTTGCTGTTCAGGAAGGTGCTCCTCCTTCTCCTATTGGCCTGTCCCTGGGATAACTCCAACCCCTGCATGACAGAAGGTGCTGACAGCAGTGGAGAAAGCACCTTGGTGTCAAGCTGGAGAACCTAGAGGAGTTAGGCATGTTACCTTTCAGAGGCTTGTGGCTTGGCCTCCTCTGCCCTTGGAGATTGGCTGGTGGACGCCGGCTCTTCCTGCTGGCCTCCTTTGCATGACTTGCCAAAGGAGGAAGTGAGGCAGGAATGGGGCAAAAGAGGAAAGTCAAGCTGAGAAAGGCAGGGCAGAAACTAAGCACATCATTGTGGCTAAGTGGGGTTAGTATAGAACCATCAGTCATTCTGCAAAGCATGGGGAGGTGTGGTTGGCTGCTCGGAGGCAGAATCCTGTGCCAGTCACTTTGGGAGCTGTACTGCCTGAGGTAAGCACCCCCCTCCGACCACCTCCTGCACCCTTACCCCTGCTCCAGCACAGAAGCTCTCTGTGTCTTGAACAAGCACTGTCAAGGATTGGCCAAGAACTTCTGCTCTGTTTATGTGAAAGAGACAAAAAAAAGGGAGCCCAGATGACAAGTTTAATTCACAAGCACAAACTGGCCGGCCAAGCCAGGATCTCTCAGTTACTCAGAAGGCT
Source organism: Gopherus flavomarginatus (assembly GCF_025201925.1). NCBI lineage: Eukaryota > Metazoa > Chordata > Testudines > Testudinidae > Gopherus > Gopherus flavomarginatus. The sequence goes on along the minus strand of NW_026114679.1, from coordinate 7,095 downwards.
CTTCAGCCAGCTCTTCCCAAAGACCAGTCTCTGGAGGCTTTTGTGACATGATGTACCTCAAAATAGCCCCCTGTAGCTCACATATTCATCATTCATATATGACTGTGATATCTCATACAAACCATTCCATGTAAGTTATCACATGAAAAGTCATGATCTGCTGAAATTGGTTATTCTATCCAAATATGTATAGCATGAGGGTGTATGAAGTTGTGCATTTTGCTGTATGGTTGTTACTGAAATGTGCTATAATTTTGCTAGTGACCCCTGCCAAGGAGGGAGTTCAACAACCATGAATCAGCAGAGGAATTGTAATTAAGGGATTTCCAATTCAATGACAGATGCCCAAACACAACACTCTGGGGACTGCTCAAGTCTATGAGTCAGTTGCACAAGACCACACCAGGAGGATTCCCCAACCTAGTGACTCAGCAGAGCCCTCCCGGACACATCTGGGCAAGTGTCTTCTAGACACTTGAACTAAGGATATAAAATAGGAGACTGTGGCATCATGTTTTTGCCTTTCTCCTCCCCCACATATGTTGGAAGCAGCAGGAATCCTGAGAAAATTAAGGGGGGAATTCTATGTATTAAGGAGGGTAACATCCAGTGGGGTGAGAAAAATACTTGATCTAACTACTGCCTAGTGTAATAAGGTGTAAAGTTTAGATTTTGCTGTGGTCATACAGTGCTTAGTGCTCTGCGTTGTGGCCCCAAGAGCCATGGATGCAAGTTGAGTTACGATGACCTTTTCCTTGTCTCCACATTTCTTAGGTGCCTCCTTCCAACGCTTGTCAGAAAAAACGACCGGTTTCTTTTGGAAGCATTTGCATTGCAAGGCAGAGGCAGTCTTCTCTGTTTCCTCAGAAGATTGACCAAAAGATGGGAAGAGCAGACACATTTGGCAAGGCACCACTGGGTGCTGCATCCCCAACTCCACTTTACCTGGCAGGTGAGTCAGCCAGCTTAGCCACGATGCCACTCTCTGGGACTTTTCTCCCAACTGCTCTTTTTTTCATCAGTGACTATCAAAAGGAAGACGACATGACATCTGCGTGTGGACATCCCCAGTGAATCACAAGGACATGTGGCGCAGGCTCTCGTGTTGCAGCTATTGCAGTCAAAGCAACCACCATGCTAATGCCAGTCACAACAGCCTTTTCATCAACTCCAGGCTTGTGATTTGATTCTTTCCAATGCTTCCCTCCAAAGAAGCCTTTTCCTTAGGAAGCAATGACTTGGATACCAAGGGAGGTCTCTTCTGTTTCCTAGGAAGACAAAGGAAAATGTGAGCAGAGGAGACAAAAGCCATACACCAAGGCACCACTGGGAGTTAAACCCAGGCTCTCCTATCTACTAGGCAGGTGCTTAGGCAGCTAAGCCATGGTGCCAGCCTCAAGAAACTGTTTGCAACTGTTCTATTTGATGGTCCAGGACAACACCTGCAAATTCTAAAGGACAGATGTTCCACATTTCCCTCAGGACCTGCAGACCTTGAGGTGTCTGGCTCTCCGTGCACAGAAAGCCACAGCTGAGATGACAGAGGGCTTCTAACATGTGCTTCTCCCACCAGCCACTGTGATCATATAGCGGTTAGTGATCTGTGTTTCGACCGCAGCAACATCAGCTCAGTTCTCAGTCATGGTAACCTTTCCACCAGCTCTAAACTTCTCATTTGCCATTTTCCAAGTGTGGGAAGGTGTCTGCCCCCAACCAAGCAGGAGAAAGATTAAGGCAGCCTTGCAGAGGCTGCACAGATCCCGGCCTATCAGGAAAGGGCTTATTGGGAGAGCCAATCAGGAGAAGGCTTGCTGGAGCAGCATATATATAAAGGGCTGCTCAGCACAGCAAGAGTTAGTCACTGCTTGGAGTTTGAGGAGGGAGGTTTGACTGGGGAAGGGGAAAGGGAAGGGGAAGGGGAAGGGTGGGCACCATGATCAGAGTAGTGCTGGGTGGGTAAGGGGAGCATGAGTGACCTTCTGGTTGAGTGCTGCCAGACTGAGGCCCTAATACAAAAGCAGAGGAAGAAGCTGGGGCTGTGGGGAAGTGGTCCAGGGAAACAGATGCAGGGTTGGAGGTTCACCACTTTTGCCTCCGTAGCCACTGACACAGGTGGCTACACCCTGGACTGCAGCCGACCACTGAGGCAAGTGTCTGGGTAGAGAACAGCTGCCCCCGGGAAGGGGGGAGAGAACTGAGTGAGGCACAGCCATAGGGCTGTGTCCATAAGAGGACACTGAAGTCCTGAAAGCGACATGGGTCCTAATGATAAAACAGATGCAGCCAGATGCCACTAGATGAAGGTGCACCGGTGAACCAGAACTAATTACCAGTATGGCCAGCAAGAGGCACCACATGCCCTATTACACCAAGACGTAGCTGCAAGGAAGGCTCTATCTGTCTTGAACAAGCACTTAGAAGGATTCTGCTGACAGGTCTTTTCTTTTTCTGAAAAGAGATACAAAAAAGGAGCCAACAGACACACTAGGTTCAGCAAGGAAGAACTGGCAGGCCAAGCCAGGCTCTCCTGGTTAGTAGGAAGGCTCTTCAGCGAGCTTTTCCCAAAGATCACTATCTAGAGACCTTTTAACAGCCACTGCAGATGCTGACCACAAAGCAGGCAAAGAGATACCAAAATAGAGTTCTCCACTGCCTGCAGCCATCAAGCTACCAGGAGTTCTATGCACAGAGAGGCCCCTGCTGGGGAGAAAAGGCCTTCTAAGAGACTCTTCTGACACCAGCCGTTCTCAAATAGTGTTTAGTGCTCTGTGTTGTGACTTCAGCATCCACAGATGCCAGTTCAGTTTTGGGGACATTTTTCCTGTCTCCACATTTGTCTAGTGCCTCCTTTCAACACTTGTCACCAAAAAGACCTGTTTCTTTTGCAAGCAATGTACAGCTAGGCAAAGGCAGCCTTCTCCATTTCCTCAAAAGATCACCAAGCTGTGAGGAGAGGACACACATTCAGCCAGGCTGGATCCTGAATCTTCTCTTTATTCAGCAGGTGTCCGAGAAAGACAGAAATCTACACCATGTAGAGGTCAAAAATAGGAGTTTATTACACACAGCGCTGGCGGAGTGTCACCTTGCTTATTAGGCTCAGAGACATTGTTAATTAATTAAATGCAATAGAATATATAGATTTTCCACAAGTGGGGAAAGTGACGGGGTAGGCAGTTCCACACCCCGGGATAGGTTTTGCAGCAAGACAAGATAAGCACATTAGCCAATAGTTAACAGATTACATAATATCTCCACCCATGGTCTCAAGTTAGCAAGTTAACATTTCATTAATACTTTCATAAAATGTTGTTAGTATAAAATATCTATGTTGAATTCTGATTTGGGGTCCATAGGAATGGAGCAACTCCTTTGATTGTCCAAGAGGTACATTCCTAGGGGTTAAAGCAAAGAAACAATGAAAGTATATGGCAATAAAGATTTTCTGTGAGTCTAAAGGCAGGCATTGGTCCGTGGGAAGGGACGTGGAAGAATGACATACCTTATACTGACATCTGCCAACTTTTCATAAACTCAAGATTGGATCTGTGGGAGGAACGTCTCCCTACAGAAGAAACAAACACAATAGGAACAGGGATGTTTTGTTCAATCTGCAACTCTGAATAAGACACAATTCTTTAGTTCTTAGCTCCAACACCTGGCAATTTGCTGACCAGGCCTATCTTAGCAAGCAAGGCTTTCTGTTTACCCCAGCTTTCTCTTAGCTTATCACTATTTGCTAGGCCTCTGGTCCTTGACCATACTCTGGACTTTGAGTCTGGAAAAGAGCTGGCGCAATCCATGCACCAGGTTGCTACATAAAGAGCAAATAGATTTTTAATCCTTCACATGAAGTAATGGCAAAGTTCTTGGTTCAGGCCTGTAGCAGCGATGGAATAAACTGCAGGTTCAAATCAAGTCTCTGGAGTCCATCCACAGCTGGGATGGGGCATTCAGTCCTTTGTACAGAGCTGAAGCTTGTTTGTAGCAAAGTCCCTCCAGAGGTATGAAGCAGGACTGAAGACAAGATGGAGATGAGGCATCAGCCTTTTATAGTCTCTTGCCACGTGGTCTTTGCTTTCTTTGTCCCAAGGACACTCTATCCAACACGTGGCATAAAAAAACCTTTGAGTTCTGTCCACAGGCAGGTCCCTGCATACCTTGATGAATCACAAGGTGTACCTGCTTTCTCTCAATGGGTCGATTGTATAGCTGATGGTCCTTAGTGGGCCATCAAGCAGGCTAGGCAAAACTGACACCAACTTGTCTAGAGTGTTCCCCAGAAGCAGAGCACGAGTTTGAAATATGGACAGCATACAACCAATATTCATAACGTCGACTACAATTATGATACACATCTAGAGATAGCATCATTATAATCTGCCAATCAGAACCTCTTTGCAGACCCCTTACATGGCAACTTTTCTACAATATTGGCTGCAAATATAGAACAGTGGTCGCAATGGTGATCTATACAGTTACAGATTAAGTCATTAATGTCCCAGGAGGTGACATGGTATCAGTGAGACTGACATTGGAATGCTGCCTCCAGTTTTGGTGTCCTCGGTTGAAAACGATGAGGTGAAATTGGAGCTGGGGCAGCAAAGAGCCACCAAATGTTCTGAGGGCTGGAGAAAAATGCCTTCTAGTGAGCTATCGAAAGAGCTCAGTCTGTTTAGCTTATCAAAAGAAGATTGAAAGGTGACTTCACTGAAGTGTTGAAGGGCCTTAATGGAGAGAAAATATTGGGTGTTAGAGGGCTTTTTAATTGAGCAGAGAAAGGCATAACAAGACCCAACGATTGGAAGGTAAAAAGAAACAAATTCATATTGCAACTAAGGCACAAATATTCAACAGCGAGGATGATTCACCACAGGAACAGGCTACCAAGGAAAGTGGTGGATTTGCCATCTCCTGATGTCATTTAATGAAGACTAGATGCCTTTCTGGAATGTGTTTTCCCCCAAGGTAGCTCTTGTGTCATACAGGAGGCCTGTGATATGCAGGGGTTCAGATTAGAAGCTCTAATGATCTCTTCTGGCCATAAAGTCGACTAATTTCTGAAAAACTGAGTGTAGCATTGGCAGCAGCGTCTGATATTTTCCTGTCTAGCCAGCTTACTTCCTAGAATGAACGCTCCTTGAGTGTGGTGATCCACAGGGAGTAGCTCAAACCTCGAAAGTGTCTGGCCAGGGGCAGGACATTAGCACAGTAAGGGAGGGGTGTGGCAATGACATCACAAAGGCCTTTTCCAGCACCTCAGACTATTGGTCAAAGGGGGTGGGGAGGTGGTGACCTCACAGAGAGATACTGACATCATCCAGGCAGGACAGGGGCGAGGGGCCAGGGAAACCTCAGAGACCCTTGTGGCTTTTCTTCAGCAAATCTTCTCCAGGTCTCTCCTTGAGTACTGACAGATTATTCGGGTTTACGGATGTGAGCACCAGGAGGAACCTCTTTCGAGTTTTCTCCTTCCCTTGTAGTGATTTTACTAGAAAACAGCCGTCCCTCTTTAGAAGGCAAGAGCCTCCTGGACGTCTGAAACCTGTTCAGTCTGATCCATCTGGTGAGAGTTGAATTCTAGACATGGAAAACACAAGCTTAAGGAGGCAGAATTTTATTCCACACCTGGGATTTTGTCCCTTCGAATCACTGGGGACATTAGGGTTTGTCCTTTTTGTTTCATCTTTCCCTCCATCCATCCATCTCTCCCTCCTTTCTCTTCATCTCTTACTTCTTTTGTCCTTTCTCCTGTTCCCCTCCCAACACCAGGGTATGTGTGTGTGAGTGTGTTGCGGGGGAGTGCTCTGCAGCTCCCACTGTGGGCGGTCCATCCAAAACTATAGGGCTGAAATAGTGCTCGGACAGTGATCCCCACTGGTGACCTGGCCCATCCTTTGTGCTATCTGGTGAGAACCCTCAGGCTCCCCTCCTCAGGTTCTACCCTGATTGGCTGAGCAGGGGGTTATTGACAGGGAGGAGACTCAGGTCCTTGTTGTTCTCTTTTAAGATCAAGGAAATAAATCAGAACCAGTTCTATATTTCACAAATTTTGTTGCTTCTCTGCATTAATTGTCTCTGAGCAGTTCATGATTCTCTCTAACATTACAGTTCTCCTCAAATACTTGCTGAATAATTACTGTCACTGTTGTCTATCTGGAGCTCATCTGAGAGCACTTTATTCAGGTCATTCAATGTCTGAAATTCAAGTTCCGATGGTTAGTTTGAAAATCAGGGTTATTGGGTCCTATTCCCAACTCTGCCACTGACTGGCTGTGTGACATAAGACAAGTCAATTTTCCTTTCTCAGCCTTAGCTTCTCCCTCTTTCAAGTAGAGATAATAATGATCTGCTCCTACCTACCTCACAGTGGGTGGAGGATGGGGATCTATTGGAGAGTGTCACTAGCATTAGGGCATAATATGAGGTGTCCTATTACGTTTACTCAAAGCAGATTAACACATAATAGAATAGCTGAAATAGTCTAATTGATTTGTATGTTTTTATTTTGAAACTATTAAGAGCAGCAACGACTTAGCTCAGACTGAAGCATCTTATTTAATGTTTGAGATCTCAGTGTCTCCTCTTTGTGTGCGACAAGATAATTTAACACAGTGTGACAGACAGGAGATGCTTTTGTTTTGCAACAAAATATTTTTTCAAAGAACTTTTATCCCACTTGTTATGATTTCGAGAAACAAACTGGTTTAGTCTGAATGGGATTTTCTGACAGAAACAGTTTGAATGATATTTCCCCACCATCTCGATTCCTGGGCTCTATCCCTGCCTCTGGGGGTTTGTTGTCCATTAGAACAGGAGTCGGAACCGGTGGCTTTTCTTTCTGGCTCTTCCACCGCTTTGCCATGTAGGCCCTTGGGTAAGTCATTTCCCTTCTCTGGACCTCAGGCTCCCCTCATCTGTCCAATGGGAACACTGACAGTTCTTGAACTCTGGGTGGTTGTGAGCCTGAGTGAGATAAGGGGCGTTAAAGCCCTCTGTGAAGGAGAAAAGGGAACTTCTCAGTGACTGGGGCTCCTCTCTGTATGGCCCCAATGGGGAAGGAAAGAGGTGGTGTGGGGGAGAAGACAGGCAGTA